>NC_088645.1:43928028-43980528 GCF_964019385.1 Sycon ciliatum | reverse complement strand
GACATAAGCACGGATTTAATTCATCAGGTTGCTAAGTCCCCGGTCCTCGGGTCGATCTTGAGCAGTGAGGCGTCATCCGCGGTTCTGGAGGCTGAGGAATCTGACGACGATTCTGTCTACGGAAATGGAGATTCTCCTAAGGCATCACGTCACAACAGTGTCAAACTCTCTTCCGCCAAAGTCTCTCCCCAGGCTGCTGGTAATGGCAAGCAACTTGCAGAGGCAGACGTTCAAGCCGCTGGTGTCTCGCTGAAAAAGCTCCAAGATGAAAGCAAGCAGAATGGCCGCGGACGACAAGCCTCTAGCCCACTCCCAGCCCGGCCACCGGCTCAAGGTGGCAAGTTGCCAATGGCAATGGGCCAACGACCTCAAATGAAAGAACCGGCTTTCAAGGGAGCCAACTCTAAACCGCAGGAACCAGCACGGAAAATCAATGCAGCCCCACCACTGCCATGCAGAGCCTTGCCCAAGACGAATTCACAGGATGAGGAGGACATATACGCAGAGCTTCCTGACGGAAATCAACCCCAGGAAGATTTAATTCCTCCCAGCATCAGTTCTGATGAAGAGGGAAATGGAGAGGATATCTACGGTTGTATTGACTAAGAAAGGATGAATGATTCTTCGTATGAATGGGAATCGTTTGACGGACCGTCTTCAAATCAATTTTGCCCTGTCCTATTCGCAAATCAGACTACCAACATCACAGTCTACAGACAGGGTAACGTTCGATTTTTCACTCTACCTGATACCACCATCTCTGTTGTACCCCTCTACCTGATACCACCATCTCTGTTGTACCCCACTGCCAGTGTCAGTCATTGCACAAAATGCATATTTGTCTCTTATCCTTCAAGGGTCTGGTGTCACCATCAGATAGTACCCCCCCCCCCCATTTTTCCCTTTCTTTCCATCATCATAACTATTTGCCCGGCTGCCTCATTGTTAGGATGTTCTGCTAACCTTGTTGTCAGTAGCCATCTGTCATTACACTCCTCCTCACCTACCCAGGTTTCAACATTCGTGCAGTTTTCTTGATTTACTCCCATCAGACAATTGCTTACTTCCAGCGTATAATGCTTCGTCATGGTAGGTTTCCATTCGGCCTTTCGAAATCACAACCCATGGCAACAAAATAAGTATATTCCACCAACAAATGTTCTTTTCTTCTTTTCTCTGTCTTGATCTTTCTCAAATCCTCATATATCTCTTGTCACCGTCTAAACATCAAGTTCTAAAGTTGCCCTCTCTCGCCTGCCTTTCCCATAACTTTCTCTTTCCGTTTTGGCCCGGACATTGAGAGTCAATTGGGTTCGACGTTTGTTAGGAGATTTCTACATTTGTCTTCTGTTCTGAAATCTGTCCAGGTAATATTTCCGTGTCTGACTTTGCCATAAAGACCAATGGAACAATCAAACATGTGCACGTGCAGTGACAATAAAAATAATGATGATTTCATTGTAGTTCCTGCCACTGAACGTATCCCTTGCCATTGCACAGGCCTTATCATTTCACCAGGATTCATATTCAATGATTATTTGAACCCAGCTGTATTCGTCTCATTTCTTGCTTTGCATGTGTGTAATATCATACGTACACTCTACTATGAAAGGTGCAGACGGCTAGGGGAACGAAGTGAAGGGTGTGTACTCGGGGAGGGGAGGGGGGAGGGGGAGGGGGAGGGGGAAGGGGGACGAACATTTGTCGCGAACATACAGTAGTTCAGGTGTGGTACATGTACTACCACATTCATAACTGCCCGAGCGAGGTGGGACTAGGGGTGTGCGGATAATGCTCGAAAAGGTGGCAGATTCTGCTGGAAAAGCAGTGAAATTGGCAGAACCATACAAACCTTATGGCGGGCAATTCCTCGAATTCTGCTCCATTTCTTTATCCACATACCAAACATGCATGACACTTCCAGAAAAAGTACCGAATTCTGCCAATTTTTCTGCTGGCATTATCCGCATATGGCTACATTTATATAGGTGGGACTTGTCGGCAGAACTTTTTCAACAGGCCTCTTTTAGCAGCAAAATAGACACAATAAAAAAGTCTCGCAATAAAAGTCTCGCTTACGGTATTTTTTTGTCGGCCCACAACTATAAGCATAGTGCAGTCCACAGGGTACATACATGTATTAGACACCCTTAGCAAACAACGGTAACGCTATTTTTTACGGTACTCGTACCTTGATCACCCAAATAGCGTTGAAGCTGCAGCGTATAAACGTTATGGGGGCTGATTTATCGTTGTGACCAACGGTACGTGTTTTGGCCAAATATTGCATAGTCCGTACGCATTTCACATATATGGTGACAAAAATGGTTGTACCGCGCGAAATGCATGGTACACTTTTAGATTTTTTTGGAGGATGTAAAATACCAATGATCAAGTCAAATGAAAAAGAAGTTAAGGAGGCTCACACCTAAAGAAGCAAAAATAACAGCTCCATGGACACCCTGTTTTTTATGCATCAATGGTGGAGTGATGCCTCCTCTTCAATTTGGTATAGTTTTTAGGTAGGGTCACCAGGCATATAAGAGGTATTCTGGTGTATTTAGTGAGTGTACAATTTCTTTATTTTCGACAAAAAAATGGTAAAAAATGGTTTTTGACCCAAAGAAGCCTCCTGGCCTGGACAGGCGAAGCGCCAGCACCCCAAATCAAGACATTTTTTATTTTCCGTGGCGGGAAATCGAGCTTTTCCAGGTATCTACAGCCTGTAGAAATTCAACGCTGAGAATTTCCAACTATTGTCCGGCTTTGGTCCTCTGCCACCGACCTATCCTTTGAAGGAGAATGCTGAAACCAGTTGGTTGCTCTTCAGTAGTTCTTTCTCTATCGTACACATATTTTTGTATGTCGACACATGCTGTGTGCGACGACGTAGACACTTCTCAACACTTGAGTGACTTGAATTTGGCCATGATGACCGAATGTCATTGGACCGTGGAGTCGAGTAGAGGGCTCAGGCTCGATCGGTACAACGGGTACGTATAGCACAAGGGTAGGGCCAATGATATATCAAGTTGTTTGCTGTGCACAACCTTGGGGCGGAATTCGGCACGAAATTCTCTGCTCGCCACCTGTTGAGTATACCATGCAATAAGTAGGTTTAAACTCATGTTGCAGTGCTATCACGGTTGCAACCCTCTTTCAAATGTTGACATAGCCAACAACCACATAATCCATATCAAATCTTGCCCCTTGTTTTCTTTCTAGGTGTGAAAAATAGAAATAATACCAGTCCTAATCATTGGAAAATGCAAATCACGGTCTATTATCGACATATCGTACTGTCGCGGATATGGAAATCCAGTCGATTGACCGGGGCCGGCGCCCTCAGCGCGTACAGAACGTTGCGTGCAGTGCACATGTTGATCCAATGCGACCATCAGCAGCGCATGATAAACCGTGCTACGGCTGCATGGCCAGCGCCCTGGGGCCGCTATACGTGCGACCGGATTTCCATGTCCACGACAGTAGTACCATGCAGCCTGGTAGTGCATTTGGAGCAGGAAAGTGAATGGTAGCACTGCGGTGGTGAACACATGAGCTGATGACCACCATCGTCGTCTTGTTGGTTTGTGTTGTCTCCAGTTCATTGCAGGTTGAACGAGGAATGAACGTCTAATCTTTCTTTCCAAAACTGGCTGGGCACACGCCAATGAGACGGAAGCTAGTGCCAAACCAGTCCTTGGAAGTTTTGTTGTGCTGCTGGACTTTCAATCATCATGTAAAGTATATTCCGGTTTCTGAGTCTTCGTGTGCGCCTGAAGAGCTACACTGTGTAGAGATGTTGGAAGTTTATCCTGCTCACGACACTGCACCAAGTACAAGCACTTCCTTGGCACTGCCTGAGCCCTGTTCTGTGTTTACTGTGACCAGGAGAAGCAACTAGAAATTTGGAGCTTGAGCTGGAACGCGGGTGCTCTCTCTCTCTCTCTCTCTCTCTCTCTCTCTCTCTCTCTCTCTCTCTCTCTCTCTCTCTCTCTCTCTCTCTCTCTCTCTCTCTCCGTCACGTTCTGCCACTGTCCGAAACCGGTGCATGTGCTAGCATGTCGAAGCGCATTGTGTCTGAGTCACGCACTCACTCTCCTGCTCCTCCCTCATATGCCCAATACAGAATGACCAACTGTGAATACAGTTCATGCCCACATGTGAACTTGTGTGGTTCTCTTGTAGTAAGCTGCCACGTGTCTACTTGCACGTGTTGTGTGTGTGTGTGCGTGTGTGTGTATCTATGGGACTGCGTTCTCCTATTCTCTCTCCGTTGCCTTCGAGGCCCACGCAACCCTTGTGGCAGTGGCTCGACAGCACAGGGCAGGAGTGTGCGCGCGTGCATGTGTAAATGTGGGTGTGTGTGTGCGCGCGCGTGTGCATGCGCATGTGTGGGTGTGCGCGCGTGCATGCAGATGTGTGTGTGGGGGTGTGCGCACGCTGATGCTCAGCTCTCCAGAATGTTGTCCGTGTGCGTAGCCAGTGTATGGTGGCAACATAGCCTTCCTTCATGTATATGTGTATGCGCATACTATTTTGGATGCTTTACTGTTTTTGGTGGGATCCAGTTACATAGTTTTCTGCTCAATTATTTATGTTTATACAGCTGCTGTATTTGTAGTGCAACTTTATGTCTTTCTGCTGGTCAATTTGTCGTCTTGATGGTGTTCTAATACTGATATACATAGAAAATATTCCCCCAAGAAAGTGTGCTCGTTGTGAAGTTGTCCTTCTTTGGGCTCAAACCATTGCTCGTGTATAGGTAGATACATATCAGTGGGTTCGATTGGTGGCGAGAGGTCAGCCTAAATTGTTTGGGGCGGAATTCGGCACGAAATCCACGCTGAGTACTTTTTGACGACGAGTTGCGTCGGTCTTGAAAACTCTGGCGAGAAAGCGAGGAAAATGATGTCGCTTGGAGCTTTCCGCGAAACTTAGGGCAGCTAATGCCCGCACCTTCCCAAACATTGCCTCGGAACAAGACAATACCACCAGGGAAGCTCTTGTGAGCAAGGGATAAAATAGTCTCTTTTTGGCGATATTGAGCTGAGTTTCAAATTTCCCGGGCCTGGGGTGGGATTTGGACAATAAAAGTGCAACTTTTAGGGATCTTTTTCGGTGCTGGCGCTTCGCCTGTGGAAGGAGGATACTAAGTATTTTCTTTGTCACGTGTTTAAGGGGGCAGCCTACCCACAAATTTCATATGGCATTCAATTGACTGTAACTTTGGTGTTTCTCAATGGATTTGAGTGACATTTTGACCACACACTCCTGCCACTATGCTGGCCCTCAGGACATGATTTACAAGTTCTTGCGCCTCACTGACAGGCTTTCCAGGCCGGAAAAACTCAAATTTCCGGCATAGTGCCACGGTGTGCGAGCCACCCAGGAGCCAACAAATGCATTTACAATTTTTTCACATTTTCGTGCTCATTCTGTTCGTGCGCGGGACTCAAACCTAGAACAAGTCCAGAAGCAGCCATGGGTGATGGGGTAGGGCCCCTCAACGAGGCCCTGGAATCTGTCACAACGGAACGAGTGGGCGTTCTCTCACACACTCCCACAGACCCAAGTCAATTTTTGAATTTTGTTAGGTTTAGCACGTGCTACGAGGTCGTACCTTTGATACAACATCCAGTGCTGGGACCTCCACAGCAAGCCATTTCCACAGCGCTGCACACCAAATCCAGGATACCCTCAGAAACCGGCAAAGACTAACACTCACGTTTCACTACTGCCTAGTACTGAATCCTACCTGACTTCTTGACACGACTCAAACTTGCCAAAGTCACTAAATCAACGTCAACTACAATATTAGAGAGGTTAAGATGCACGTTATTTTCGACGTGACGCGCAATTTCACGTCAAATTTGGCGTAAAACTCCAAATTTCGACGTGAGCAGCAGGTCACTCGCGTTGATTTTTCGACGTGTGAGCAAATAACGCGACCTGAACTTTCGCGTCACGTCAGAAATAACGTACATCTTAACCTCTCTAATCAAGCCACATACCTGCAACGTCACGAGGGTGCTGGCAAAAAGCCGTGCAGCCCAATACGTGGCTCAAAAACCTGACTTTCACGTGTTTCCATGATACGACAAGTTGCGCACGGTCTGCTCACATTCAAATACAGTGCTGCCAACAAATGACAGCGTGCAACAAAAAAATCTTTCCTTGCAAGGGCGCATTTTTGGCCATAACTCTTGAACGGCCGGTCAAATCGGGACACAATTTTCAGAGAATTTGCAGCTATTTATGCTCTTTCAACTGACGTAGCACTCAATATGAATTTACAAATTCGATTTTTCAGCGAATTTTTGGGTAGTCTGCCACCTTAAGAACCACATTTGGAGGTATCTTGGGTACACAAGATAGACTGTGTCTTGGTTTTGCCCTTGGTGAGCCACTTTCTCGAAATTACGGGTACCGAAATTTCCATCGGTAGCTGAATTGTGAAATGGTTCAGCCTGCAACATTTTGGCCATGGACATATTGATTTTTGTGGCTTTCTGTGATCCTTGAGCCCCAAGGAAACCGATAATAGACAGTTTTGATGGTGTCACCAGGCACTTTAGGCCCCTACGAAACAATATAGGTGTCAAAATATGGTATTTCAAGGCCAATTCCGAAAATAGCATTTTTAGAAAATCTGACCATTCTTGCCTTCTTGACTAAATGACACTACCAATGAAATGGTGGTATGGTAATATATTTTAGAAGAAGTTATTTTCATGCTGCAACCTCCTTTGGACATACCAGACAGTCTGTGCTTGGAAAGGTACAAAGGTACATGTATAATTACATGTACATGTATGTCATGTAGCCTTCAGCCCTAGCACATTGATATACGAGTAGTGTACATGTACATGTAAGGCAGCGAGGTTTCATAACATCCTCGACCATGAAACTGGCACATGGATAATGTGAAAGCAGTCATTCAAAATCAGGCACACTAAACACTCAAACGCGTGCGCGCACACGCACATAAACACCCACCCACATGCACGCACTCTCATGCACGCATCATTGTAACACTACTAGCCCATAGTAGGACTTAGTGTAAATAAAAGCATGAAAACCAGCCACTGCACTGGGCATGCATTTGCTGGTTGTAGCTTGTGTTCATAGCAGCAGACTCCAGAAAAACATACGCATGAAGGGCAATATGCATCTACACACGCTGGCGTGCACACATACAATTATAGTGTACTGTCATGACCTCTTGGCAATTCTTTTTGGTGTCTCGAATGCGGTTCACAAATGCGCATTCACATGCACCTCCTGAACTGTAAAGCCACTACCACACTGTCCTTGCGGACACCAGAGAGGAGAGCCGTACGGAACCAGCACCGTGAGCCCCCCCCCCCCCCATACACACCTAGCTTTGCACACACGCACGTGCATGCACACATACATGTACACAGACATTTGTATGCACATGCACGCAATGCACTCGTGGAAACATGTGCATAACCCAGATCAACATTTCGTACGAACCCACACATGCGGGCACGAGCACGCGCGCACACAAATGCGGGCACGAGCACGCGCGCGCACACTTGCGCACACACAGGCGCGCATACACACGTGCGCACACACACACTCATACACCTGCTCAACGCTGAAGCGAGGATAGCGAACAAACTACGTTAGACATAGCAACTTGTGCTCGGATTACACCTTTCAACAGCTTGCACACACACGCATGCGTGCACGCGTATACACACACGCGCGCGCGCGTGCACAAACACACACACGCGCGCGCGTGCGTACACAAACACACACACGCGCGCACACGCGCGCGCGTACACACACACACAAACGCATGTACTTGCGCATAGATTGATTGATTGATTTTTTTGATTGATTGATTTTTATTTCACGGATCCTCCAGAGGCAAATAGATGCCTATCGAAGGGAGTCTCCTAAGTAAGTATGGAAAATGAGAAAGTATGTTCGTAAGGGAGAAGAGGTAGAAGATACATTAGAATATAGAGTACAGAACAAGTAAATTCAGTACTTCGGGTAGTACATTGCATGCTAATCATAATGAGAATTAGAAAAGCAGCATTGCGGACTACTATAACTGACATATACACAAACTATTGAAACTATCATAGATGTGGTTAGCCTAGACACAAAAGTCAGGAATACCTTTCAAAGAAAACATAGATTGCGAATGATACCGACGAACAGCAATACTAAATTTCGCTGTTGTAGAGAGTGAACGAATATCTTCAGGAAGTTTATTCCAGGCAACACTCAAAGAAAAAAGGGTTGATTTACGAAAGAAGGTGCCCGCTTTAGGAAGAATTATGGATGAAGGGTGACGACTGCTTTGGGAAGAGGGTAGCTGGAAGTGAGACAACAAGGAGGGGTATTGGGAGAATACATGGTGGAAATAGACAAGGCCAAGAATCTGCCGTCGCCATGCTAAAGATTCCCAAGATGACAGAACATTGAGGTCTTCTTTGGAAGTCGTCCAGTCAGGCCGACGCTTGAGGAAAGGATTCAAAATATGCAGCCATAGACAATTACCCAATGCACACCTGAGTGTGCACATCTTATTTGTGACATCCCCATTTTTACAAGAGCAGGATTTAGAAGTTCGTCCCTGGTTCAGAACACAAGCTTCTGAGGAGCGTTTTCCTTACACCATCAGTACATTACAGTGGTTGACACGAATCTCATTTTATGGAACCAGCTCCCCGCTGCGGTCAGGCAAGAAAGAAAACGCAATCGCTTTTTAAGTCAATGGCTCTTGCCTTTTTGCTTACCAGATAAATAAGCCTTTTACAAATACTGTATGCACTGCTCTTTACGTTATTTTCTCCCTATGCAAGTCGCAACTCCTGTTTTGAGTTGTTTTTCTTCTCTCTTTTTCTTTCCCTACTAGTTGCTGTTACACTCACTGATCCGCTAGGCTTATGCACAGATATACAGCATTCCCTCACTAGTGGGACCATTGTTATTAGGCTAGGGCCTGTTTTGGACTTCCCACTCTAAATAAAGAATACAAACAACAAACAAACAAACAAACAAGAGATACGACTCGTACCTAGTGGTCTCAGGCATACTTTCCCTATGCTGGTGGAAGCATTCGACAGTATTCAATGCAATCTGGTTGACTTCAAGAATACAGTAGCAGAATTGAGCGAAATGATTAAAAGTTGCATGTTTGGACTATCCAGATTCAAAGACACGGCATCATATCAGTAACTTTTCACAACACACTCATTCGACGTGTCAAGCGGAGGCTCATTTGGCTACCCAACAGCCACCATTTGTCACTACCACAAAATATTCCAGTCGCCATCCGTTTAACCTTACAATATTTCGCCTTGTGTTTGCTTTGTTTACAACATTAAACAAGGCACAAACAATGTGTGCATGTCGTCACAGCCCCCTCTTTGCAGAGTTTGCAGAGTTTTGCAGAGTTTTCCCCTGGTCCTGGCTTTCACGGAAGCCTGGACCAGGGGATAGTACACCCTCGCGTTAGCCCTACCTAATGCGTCTTCACGACAGTCTAGGGGTGTGCGGATAATGCTCGAAAAGGTGGCAGATTCTGCTGGAAAAGCAGTGAAATTGACAGAACCATACAAACCTAATGGCGGGCAATTCATCGAATTCTGTTCCATTTCTTTATCCACATACCAAAAATGCATGAAATTTACCAGGAAAAAAATAAAAAATTCTGCCAATTTTTCTGCCGGCATTATCCGCATATGCTTCTTCACGACACGGCTTCTCTTTTCGCAATACAGACATGTATATGTACCTGGTCTCAGATACATGTAGGTGATTTTTCTTCCGTCGGGATCCTGCTAGGCAGCCTCCTTCATCATGCCGCAGAAGGCTACGTAGAAGGCTGTTATGTTATAACAACCCTCTACGCAACCTCTTTTGCAATACAGAATGCCGTAGTATGCAGCCTCCGTTTCTTCATTCAACTTGTTCACCCACTTACCTGAGAATTACCAGGCAGGCACAGTGGGTTGGTCAAAGACCATGATTGAGATAAGAGAGGTACCTGGTTCAAGTCCTGCCTGGGAGCGGTTTTTCCAGCCCTGCTGCTACCCACAATCAACTGGGAACTTGTGCCCAGGAACAAGGGGTACATGGATGAAGCTAATGGGGTCGTTCTCGGCACTTGTGCCAGTGATTTTGAGACTTATCCACTCACCCCCACCGTTAGGCGCTGCATCTGCCGCTAGGGTTTATGGGGTGTTAGCGGCCGTCGTGAGTTTGTTTATTTGTTTGTTTAGCTTTATTTTACTTCACCAGAAGCACAGGCAAAATCTGCCTTCGCACTGGGCGTATTGTCGCAAAATGATGAAGGTGGTCATATAAGAAAAGCAGGAAGAGGAAAATACAATCGTGAACAAGGCACAAAGAGAAGACGGAAACAAATCAATGAGGGAGTACTACAAGTAACGAATTGGAATTTGATGAATTTTTTATGAAAATAATGCAACGGATGCAAAGGTTCCAGGGTTGAGGGAATGTTGACAGTTATGCGTCTTTGAGATCTTAGGAGAGGGTAAGAGAGTTTAATATATCCTTTGTAATTGCTTTCTTAAATGCAGAAGGAATTTTGATGGAGCGGACATCAGGCGGCAGGCAGTTCCAGTACACACTGCCACTAAACTGAACAGTGGATCGACCGGAAGGACCCGGCAAAAACGGGACACGAAGCAAGCGTGAAGCCTGACCACGCGTGGCACGACCATTGACTAAATCAAAGAAAGTGTTGAAAAGACCCACTGATCATTTCAGCACCAAGACATCTGTGCACAAAAAATAATAATTTTTGCAGATATATCTGAGTAAGAGTAGGAAGATCAAGTCGACAGAGAAGAGGGGGTGATGGGATGGTAGAAGGCACCTGGAAAACGGCGCGAATTCCGGATTGGAAAATCTTGACCAAGCGATCCAACAACTGCACTGTGAGGCAAGGATAGAAGGCCGTGGACGCATAGCAGAGATGGCTGCTGATCATGCTAATGAACCACGACCGTCTGGCTGATAAACTTAGAGCACGACCATGGTGCCAGAGCTGACCAATGGTCTGGGCAGTTCGCTTAGTCACGTTGTCCACATGCTGCTTCCATGACAGTTCGCAATCAATGACCACCCCAAGGTACTTGGCAGTAGGGGTAACCTTGAGTGCGTCCTGACCACAGAATACATCAGGAATGGCAGCTCTCTGTCCACGTGGCTGGATGACCATGACTTGCGTCTTCTTCGCATTGAGCAACAGCCCAATTTCAGCAAGCCAACGTGATACAGAAGTGGAAGCTGCACTAAGCTGTCGGCACACATTGTTGAGATCGCTGTCGGAGAACTCTAATATGATGTCATCCGCAAACTCTTGGTGGATGACTTGTTCAGGCAGGATGGCATCTAAGTGGCGCGTTCCCTTCGGGAACGGACACGATAATTACTCTTTTTTTTACCTGAGAATTGCCAGTTGGCATCTGACAGAGATGTCTGGCAGTCACACTGTGCATCTACTGCTTACACAGCTGCATAATGCCGTTTATTATTTTATTTGAAACTCGGGTATTGAGCCCATAATAGAAGTAGAAAGGAAAAGGACATATGCTAGGTGCTAGGTGTCAGGACGTCGAATGTCTCAGTACTCTGTCAGTTTTGTGCCTAGTTGTTGCACTTTCTGACTGTATATAGTATCTAGTTACAGTGGTGGACAGTTACTCTTAACTCGTTTCCATATGTCCTTTTTCTTTCTACTTATATTATTTTATTATACTATTATTATTTGTTCGGCAACGGAGATGTTGATAATGATGATCATGATGACCTCGAGTACCCTGTAAAAAGGCGTGTTGTCTGCGGCGATTGCCCTAGTAAAATAGTGAATTAAACAAAAATAGAACAGAAATGGGTTTGCTCCCACACTGGAGCTCGCGCTATTCCGCCGACGACTTGACACTTAACTGGCTCACCACTAAAAATAGAGCAACTATTAATTTTGTGCTGTCCCTGACTAACAGCGGAATCACAGTCATACCGGTAAGAAACTGGTTGCTTGGAGCAATGACGGAACAACTGCTGATGTGATCTCCCTCGGGCGTGTGACCTCGAAGAAGTCAGGGTCTTACATCTCAGCCTATGTCATAATGTCGCTGCCAATCTGCTGTCGGGTATGGCGCTCTATTGCTATTGCCTCTGTCAGGAGCGCCTTCTCGGTCATGTGAGATAGGGAAGGTGGGACTTCCCAGTACAAAGGCAAATCAATGAATTTTTGTTGCCAGTGTCAGTATGCCAAGGTGGCTGAGAAGGGTTTTCGAACTACATTCCTTGGCCCTTGGGCCCCATTGCTGTTGTTGCTAGGTTGCAGATGTCACGTATTGTCCTTTCATCTCACAATAGTTGAGGGTCAGCAACTATGCGGTGGAAGAAGCATGCCAGCTTCATGCCATTCGAACTGATATCAAATTGTCTTTCTTCTGGACCATACTCGAAAAATCGATGCACTTCCCATTTAATCTATTATCTCCCGTCCGTGCCTGTTTTTTCTCCCCTCCCCATTCTCTTTCTGCCCTCTCCTCTTCTATGTCGTCTCTTTGTGCGAAGGCACCATTGCCTGTTTGGTTGAACGACGATGAATAAAAGCACCACAACAACAAGTACACATTCTTTAAGCCGTTTTGGGGAAAGAACGTTTCTAATTGTCCGCAAACTCCAACACAGCTACTTACATATTTAGGAAACTCCACGTCTCAACTCCAAAAACGGTCTCTTCACTGCTTTGGAGGCGAGAGGAGAAGTTTCCTAGATCGGAGGAAGAATTTTCAACAAAGCTATGAATAGACCAAATTAATGTTGCTGACATAATACCATGATGAGCAAATGCTGCACTGACGAGTCCACAAAGGACGAAACAGTTCTGTCCGCAGATTGAGTGAACAAATTAAATACATGTAGAATATGGGGAAAAAAAGTCCTAAACGATTTTTCCTCGGCACGTTGAACCATCCCTCTTTTTCTCGATGGTGATGAGTGAATTTACATCGAATCGGGATAGAGAGAACAAACCAATAATTACACAGGTATGTGCTACCATGCCTTAATTGAATACAAACTTTATAAGAGGGACCCAACCGTCAGCTATTAATTAACAGGAGCAACGTATGCAAGAACGTGTATTATCAAGAAGGAAAATAAGGGCAGCATTAATTTATTAGTCTGCACAAAGCGAATCAATAACGTAACACTGACGGTAAATTTGGATGGGCATAAACTAGTTTTCAAAAGAGTGAACTTGAACATTCAGTTGAGAGCAAAAATTGGACGATTTGTGATAATTCAAAAATACAACCATGTTATACTGTTAGTTTACACTGCCATACATATCATTTCCAGAAATGTCACGTGATCTGAACTATTTCAGGCAGCTTCTATGTATTCCGAAGCTTGTTTCCTCCGGCAGGCTCAGAATATATATCCTTGTGCGGTTGCCTCGGTGTTGACTTGGGCTCACCTGGTAGCTGTGGTGGCGTCTTCGTTTTACGTGTCGCTGGCGGTGGTTGAGAGTTTGCTCCGGTGAATGTCGACTCCTTCATTGGAAACTGTTGGCCTATCTCATTTGGCATTCTGCTTCCTTGATTGCACGCATCCCGTGGACTTGAATTGATGTTTGGCTGTGATGTAGATGTCTTCACTTTGGATAAAGCCTCTCCTGGTGCAAGATAATCACCAATACCTGGTCTTGTATCAGTACAGTATGCCCTAACAGTACTGCTATTGCCATACATATCGGTATCCATGCTGATACGGCGAGATGCACAACTTGATGCTGTCGACACGGTGCCAGCCTGATGCACGTCAGCGTTGTTCCGCCGAGAGGCAATACCTGCATCCTGACCTACACATCCCGCCTTTGGATCTTCATAGGAGGCGAAACCGCTCTCTTGTGCACCCTCATTTCCAAATCCCGGCTTGGCGATTACATAGGAGGAGGAACCATTCCCTCGTGATGTTATTCGGTCATCACCTCTAGCTCTGTTCACTGGTGGTGCCTCCGCCTGGGGTCTATTTTTAACCCGATTCTCTTCAATAATGTCATTATAGATATCGTCGTCATCCTCAAACAAATACCCGGCACCGCTGATGCAAGTTTCTGGTAGTGATTTTTGGTGGTGGTCAGTACAACTGCTAGTCTTCTGACTTGGAAGCATTTCTGTCTCTTTCGAATAGGCCATGTTCTCCATTCCTTGAGTATGTGAGTCAACATCACGGCTAGGTCGTAGGGCTGAGTCACGATTCATGTAGATGTCACTCGGCATTGATATCTCCGTTGTTGCTGCTCTCGCCAAGGTTCGGTTCGAGCCCGACTGGTTGTCGCCTGCAGAAGCACCTGAAGGGAAAATGGACAGGCAAGCAGCAACATGCAGTTACCCTTTAGGTGAGGGTTGTTCAGCATGGAAAAGACAGCTGCCATTCTTCAAGTGAAGAAACTAGTTGGACATCATTATGTTAGGACATCATTAGGATTATACCTTACCAATAACTTCTGCCAAACATGCAGTACAAAATCACAGATCGGCTTCACACACTGCACTGTACTGTGTTCTGCATGCACAGCATTCAAAGTGACGTCACGAATACTCAAATGTGACTTCAAGAATAGTTGAAAGTGACAAACCGAATGAATGTTCGAATATTTCGAATATTCGTTTCACCACTACCACTAAGGATATATGACAGATGGTGTGCAACATGCTATAACACACATCCTTTGCAAAAAAAACAGGATGATGAAAAAACATGAAAGTGAACTGAATTGAGAGAAAAATTGAGACTTGTGCGCGAAAACCAGGCACCAGGAGTCAGTGCGCTGGAAAGGCAGTTTGTTGGAGTAAAAGTGGCCAGCACGGAAAGGGTTAATACTACGACAAAGGACATGCTTCAAGGTCTGGAACAATATCTTGAACACCTTCGCGAGTAAACTTTCAAGTCTATGCAAACAGAAGAAAATTAGAGTCATGCTTAGGCCATCCTTTTTATATCTATTGCTATCGCACAACAGTATCCATATAGATATCAAGACAGTCTCCAATACATGGCTTTTCGCCTTAGACTGGCGTTATTATCGAATGAACCACTGCGGCTTTGAGAGTACATACACACGATCTGTGGCAGAAGTGTGAACAGATGGAGAGCGAGTCTCAGCTGGTGATGAGTACTTACCAGGTTCGATTGGTTTCGCTACCTTCTGACGTCTAAGTACAATGAAAGTCCCAGCCACCGCTAGTCCTCCAACTCCCAGCAAGGCTGCGATCATGGAAACTTCCAAAGAATTGCTTCCACTTTCGCCAAATTCTGGCATCCCTGGATGTAGCAAGGAGATACACAGAGGCAGTATGTTTAGGTTCTGGGAAAGTGCTCAATACCTGATTCAGGCAGAGCGGCGTACACAAAGTGCTCAATACCTGATTCAGGCAGAGCGGCGTACACAAAGACACACAATGCAAACCTTGGGCAACTTCCGTTGTGACTCAGAGTTTCATGGCCTTTGTGGAAGGAGATACATGTTTATCAACAAGGAGATACATGTACCGTAAAGTCTGCAGCAAATGCCCACCCCACCTTTGCAAGATCTGCTGTCCTGTACTCACTGACCCCATGCACTGTCACACTTACTGTACAAAAGCGCATCTCAGGGAGGGCTTTGCTATGGAAACTATGTCCATTTTCCGGTTTTCAAAATCTTTCTGGGCACTAGTTACGAGCTGGCTCCTAGTGATTTTTAAGATGTTCGTTGTTTTATTTCGCAAATCCAAACGGGAGTTACTTCCGAATAACAAGGTAGCGAAGACCAGGGTATTGGAGGAACCAAATACTTCTGACCGTGTTTCATGCCATCATTTCCAAATCACGCTACACGCAATGGCAAGGGTTTTTCTCAACCACTTCAGAGTTTGCAACAACTTTGGAGCGACTTTGTAGGTGTAGCTTCTGTGACATCCCCCCCCCCCCCCCCCCGTCCGACTTGCAACTGCAGTACGCCGACCTGTCAAGTCGTTGAATGATGCTTCGTCATAACAATCAAAGTTTGTTCTACGAGCGTGACGTCGTGGCACTGCAGAACTTTCATGATATGAAAACCAGATGGATTCCACGGCATTACCACACCGAGAACGAACTGATAACAAAGACAACCCATTCTTCGTATGAAAGGAAATCTCGACAGAAGTTTTTTCTTTGCAGCAAGATAATAACAATCGCTTTTGCAGAGCCTCTTGGTAAGATATAATTATGCAGTTTGTAGGCATTGCAGTCGTTCTCGTACGCATTCGACCTTCATGCTAGTTTCCTACAACTATATTGACCTGAAAAAGACGAAAATAATATGGACCCGCTGGGGTGCGCGTTTGCTGCGAAGTGGGCGTTTGCAGCGGACTTAACGGGATATCAACAAGGAGATACATGAAAGTCCACAAAGAGATACATGTATAGCAACACGACTTATTTCAAATCGTGGTACCTCAAGACCGTGTGACTTGCACGAGTTTCGCCCTATTTCTGAGGATTAGGTACTTCGCCCCCTTCAGAAACTCGACGGTACGAAAGCGCCTGTGCCAGATGGTCTCCTCCCGAGCATCCTGAAGGCCGTTGCACCAGTTATCGCCTTCTCTCTCACCCTAATATGTAATACCTCTTTGTGCACTGCTGTGTTCCCGACACAATTCAAGTTGGCTAATGTCACGCCGATATTGAAATCCCGTATGGGCGATCCTATTTCTCCTTCGAACTATCGTCCTGTGTCACTCACGTCGATTCTGGCTAAGACTCTGGAGCGCCTGGTTCTTAATCAGGTATGTGACAGTTTGACCATCGAAAATCACCTCCTCGATCACCAATTTGGGTTCCGACCAGCTCGTTTCACGACACAACTGCTCACACCTGCTGTAAATGATTGGAAACTGGCCCGCGGAGAGACTACCAGTGAAGCCTTTGTCGACCTCAGCAAGGCGTTTGATCGCGTCCAACATCGACAGTTACTCGTTGCGCTCCATGGCATGGGTGTTCATGCAAGTGCCCTGGGTTGGTTTGCGTCGTACCTCGCCGGGAGATCTCAGCGTGTCCTCACGCAAGCCAGCCAGTCTTCAAGTCTTGCAGTGTCTCGAGGAGTTCCTCAGGGAAGTATTGAAATTAGTGATGTTCGCAGATGACAAGACAGTCTACTCTAGTGATCCGTCGAAGGTGCTTTCCGAAGCCAAGTTGTCATCGGCACTGGAGATACTAAACAACCACCTTGGCTCCCTTGGCATGCAGATAAATACCGACAAAACCGTTGTCATGCAAATCCATCCCAAACGTGTCACAGGGAGTCAGCAACAACAACAAAAGCAACAACTGCAAATCACCTTGTCAAATGTCATGCTAGGGGAAGTGGAAGGCACCAGATGCCTAGGAGTCGTTGTTGACAATAAACTGTCCTTTGACCAACACATTAACAATGTCGTCCGGAAAGCCTCACGGAAGATCGGTGTACTGCGCCGATCTTTCCGCCTGATGAACCTGTTTGCCCGCCGTACTTTCGTCGTCGGTGTTATTCAGCCTGATCTAGAATATGCTCTTCCTGTATACCTTTCGTTTATATCCGTTAAAAAATAGAAACAAGCTAGTCTCACTCCACCGGCGCGCTGTACGAGTTGCTTGTGGCGCATCACCCCAAGCTAATATCATGCCACTTCTTCACCACCTCAATGTTTCCTCTTTCCAATACCGATCAGTATTTTTTGTACCTTCTATTCATTTTCCACTGTTACTGTATTAAGCCGTCTGTTTTCTTGCAGGCCCTCTTTCCCATCTGTACGTCTACCCGAACTACTCACGGCTCAACAACTCATAACATGAGTATCAATCGCTATAGATCTATGTCTGGCTTTCTGTCCTTTTCAAGTAAATCGGCTCTTGTTTGGAATTATTTACCAGACGACCTGAAGTCCTGCACTACTATCGCAGAATTCCGCGTCAAATTGGCTATTTGGCTAAAAAAAAGACAGCTTAACTCTTATTAAACTTAATCATTGTTGTGATTTGCTTTCAAGCAATGTGCATAATCAGTAGATTGATGTTCCTGGTTTTGTTTCGTTTTTTTGGTTTCCCGTTCTCGGGGCCTTCTATTCGGTACTCTTTGTAGTTGTACTTCTGTACTGTTGAGCTATCCGAATTCAAATAAACACTAACAAAAATCTTCAATGGCAAGATGGCCGGCGACACGTTAGGGGTTTAGTAGTGTGAGATTGATCTCACGCTGAGTGTTTGGGATGCTGGCGTACTGTGTGAAGGAACTATGTGTCCGAAAGGATTTGGTTGCGTTTTCACTCTCAGCGTTGTCGTGTATAGGCAGCCTGAGGTGGCCAGCTGCCTTTGATGGTACGGTACGGAATATGTAAGAGATAGCGCCAGGCATGCCGACGTCGTCAGGCACAAACAAAAATACAGTAGTGCATAACCGTGGTGAATGGAGTGAGCGAATGCAATGTGCTAAACTACGGAGCGGGAGAAGAGATTGTTTTTTTTTAATTATTTAATTTATGGTGTTGAAGGTAAGGGTGAATAACTGATAAGAGTAAGTCGTAAGTATGATCTCGGCGCTTTTTGCTGGTTTCTCTCTAGCTGGTCACAGCTAGTATAGGAAAAAAGCAGTTACAGTGTTGCTTGCATCAAATAGCAGCGCGAGGCCGCTAAGGACCGATATGACAAAAGTTGATTCACTTGAGTGATTTCACTAAACTACAATCAAAGTTTTTGGTCCAGTGCATGTCATGTGGATAAATTATACCAAATCAACAATATCTGTGTTACGATTTCTAGTAGAGTTTTCACCGGAGGATGTACCCAGTGTGCTGACAGTGTGCTCAACAATGTGGGGACAGAGCGTAATACAGAACAACAAGGACAATCAAAGCAGGTTTGCTGCTCAGAGAGTGTCCGAGGTTGACGCGCCTTGGAGTGTCCGTTGTTAGGGTAGGACCGCTAAGGTAAGTGTTTGAATTATGTGCATGCATGCTGAAGATTGTGTTGGTACTTCTCTCTGCTCAAGTAACTGTATCTGGCTGGACTTGTCACCTTGTCTGTGTTGTGTACGCATCACTTTGTCTGCAATGGTGCCGTGACAGTCGATTGCTTTGATTTCATGCTGGCTGGCTCTTTATATAGTTCCGGTGTACCAGCGCTGCAGCTAGCGTAGGCTGTGTGTGCAGCCCTATATGCACTTGCTTTTCACTTTTGTAAGCTCCTTCACTGCGTGTGAAAGGATGAGATTTGTTTTGTAGTTCGTGGAGTGAGTTAGCCTTTTCTCCTATGCAAGTAGCTTGCCGTGTTCTCGCTCCATTTCCTTTGCTATAACGTATTTGTAATGTATTTCAGTTTGCTGATAACAAGATGAGTTTACAGTCTTCTCTCGAGTGGTAATTATTAACAGTAAGAGTACTCTACCACGGAAAGTGGGAGCTAATTCAACATAGTAGAGTTTTCATAAAGAGTACAGGAGTATTACGCATCAAGTACAACCCTTTAAATTGTGATCATCTTTGAGTGTATTATTATTATTATTATTATTATTCTCATATCCGTCCCGAATGGGACTCACGACGGCAGAATTAACTGTGAGCCTGTGTGTGTGAGAGTGGGAGAACGAAATGAAAAAGAAAAGAAGAGTCTTGTAATAAAGGTCAAATTTAAGAAGAGCAGTACTAGACTAAAGGGCTGAGCAGATGTTATTCCATTGTTTTCTGTCGCGGGCATAGGTGCCGAGATCACGAAGGCAGCTTTGAGTGTAAGTCTGTTGGAAAGTGCATTTTCTAAAGTTTTTCTCAGGCCAATGTGGACAATGAACTTCGTAGCTTGTGTTTTGAACTGTAGAAAATGGATAGCGCGTATTGATGAGCCAGGTGACTGTCTCCGGAAATATTAGTTATTCACGCAGACGGGCATGACCTGCATAGGGCACGGTTGGGCCGTGGGGGGGGGGGGAGGGGGCATAATGACATGCACCTGCCATCCTACACAAAGCGGCCGTGCACCCCCTAAAAGGGAGACCAGCTGCGCCCTGGATCCTACATTCTACACATAAGTAGTGCATTGCTTCACCGTCCGTTTGATGTGTGACGATGCTCTGGCTATTTGGCTTCAATAAAAATAAAAAATAAAGATGAAACAACTGTCGGGAGCGAGATGGATAAAAGATTAAAACCTGAACTCTCCGCATGCCTTTCCACTATTGCAGGTTTAGGCGCACAGCCTCTGTGCCTTTTCATTGTAACTTTTCCGCATCATTTCGTTCTAGAGAACTGGGACTTGTGCATGTCCTTTGTTCTGCGATCACCGGTTCATGTCAGGACTGCATGATGTGGACTGCAGCAGAGCAAAATCACAACTGGGCTCCTACGTACGTGTGCAGATTCCAATCTGGTTTGTTCCGTTGCAAACCGGCTGCGCGTCTGTATACTCATGTCCCGGATCACACGTCACACTGCCGTTCTCTGATACTATGGCGATGTTATCTTGATGCTTGCGATTGCAGGCTGAATTGGGGTAGAATGAGACAGAGAGTAGACAGAGAGTAGGGGTTGGGCACAGAAGCAGGACATCCGGAAGGTGTTTACAAAGTGTTCAATATAACTTAAAAAGCAAATAAGGAAGTCTAAGAAACCAACAAGACGCACTTTAAAACTTGTGTGGGTGTAGGAGGTTTCCTGCAAGTTGAGTCCCATGATTGTGCTCTCAATCTTTCTGTTAATACATACTTCCCACCCAAACCGGTTTTCCCGGTGTTATACCGGAAAACTACGGTCACTACCGGCATACCGGGGCTTTTTGACTTTGTTAAAAAAAATACCGGTTTTCGTACTGAACCATGAGTGTTCATAAGGCGAGACCAAAATAAAATCGAGATTCCCAGGCAGAACCCATGTGAAATTGGTGCGGGCGGCGAATTATATTTTTTATATTTCCCATGTATGTATATGTGCATGCCATGTTGAACTTTTTTTACAGCATTTTCCGGTAATTTTTATTCAATTTTTTTACTCACAACAGTACGCGGTTTACCCGTTCAATTTTTCTATATTTCGGCCAACGATGGCCCTGATCTGTACATCAGGGAGTCGTACAAGCTCGGGTTTGTGTGACTCCACGTCACAGATCTACTCATCCAATCAGTACTGTAAATGTATATGAAATGTTTAAAAAATTGGCTTTGGCTCGATTTTGGTGCGGGAGGGCCCGGGAATCTCTATTTTTTGTTGTTCTCGCCTAAAAAGGTTATTTTGTGTGGTGTAGCAAGGGCACATGCGGCCCTGCATTTCACAGAATCACACATGTATGGACGATCTGACAATAAAGAAAGTCAGGTTTTAGTCCCCCAATGAGCAATGGGTTGGAAATGAATAAAAAGAGAGAAAAAAATTGCCTCGAAATTGCGGAAAAATACGCAAACATTATCCAAAGTTGATAAATATGGTGGTAAAGACACACCTGGCAATATGGCGGTAAACACACGCCTGCCCACACACGCTCTCTAGGCTGCAAAGTTCTGGCACAGAGCTCTCCTTCTCACCACCACCACCATCAGTTCGCGCCTGGCGCCTGGTCGATGCATGGCTGGCGGTATCCGGCATAGCAGGCTGGTACATCAAGTAGTGCATGGCACATAGCAGATGACACAGCAATGACATAGCTCGATTGCGACGTACGTTTCGTCCCCGCTGGACTCATCAGGCAATCTTCTTCTTGGATGTCTTCACACGGAGCTTGACTCGGGAGAATGAATTTGAAGACACCACTGCAGCTGTACTTATGGTTGATAAATATGGTGGTAAAGACACACCTGGCAATATGGCGGTAAACACACAGAACTTTGCAGCCTAGAGAGCGTGTGTGGGCAGGCGTGTGTTTACCGCCATATTGCCAGGTGTGTCTTTACCACCATATTTATCAACCATAAGTACAGCTGCAGTGGTGTCTTCAAATTCATTCTCCCGAGTCAAGCTCCGTGTGAAGACATCCAAGAAGAAGATTGCCTGATGAGTCCAGCGGGGACGAAACGTACGTCGCAATCGAGCTATGTCATTGCTGTGTCATCTGCTATGTGCCATGCACTACTTGATGTACCAGCCTGCTATGCCGGATACCGCCAGCCATGCATCGACCAGGCGCCAGGCGCGAACTGATGGTGGTGGTGGTGAGAAGGAGAGCTCTGTGCCAGAACTTTGCAGCCTAGAGAGCGTGTGTGGGCAGGCGTGTGTTTACCGCCATATTGCCAGGTGTGTCTTTACCACCATATTTATCAACCATAAGTACAGCTGCAGTGGTGTCTTCAAATTCATTATCCAAAGTTGTCCCAAGAAAAGAGAAAATGGCCAAAATTGGCGAAAACCGGGAAAATAAGGGAAATGAGAGAAAAATAAGGGAAACTGGGTGTGTGAATAAGGGATCTGCTTTGGCTCAGTTGGCATGTATGTAAATATGAGAATCAAAATAAAGTTTTTCTCAGCCATTTTAAAAAGTTAATTTACACCAATTACACCATTTTCAAGATTTCCATCAGAAACATTCTGTAGAGCCTCGTGCAGTTGGCCTACGGCTGAAAGGAAACCATTCATAAACTGATTGAAACTGGAGAGATCAGGCTGCACACATACCGCGGTGGTTTGTATGACAGCCTGTCAAGTAATAGAATACGATTTTCCGCAATACAAAGCTGATTATCAAGATGCACTTTGAGCACATACGCCTGGTTTTAGCATTTACATCCACAACAGCCTGACTTGAAAAGAAGAAGTCTGGAACTGACATCAGCTTGAACAGGAACAGGCCCAGCTGTGCCGCCCGGCGCAACATCACTATACACCTTGCAATTCCCAGACATGCTCGCATAAGAAATGACGTACGCTATTATAGGATACTGTCTGTGAAGGGATTGCCTTTCTGTATCACAAATTGAACTTGGAGATTGACATTAATGAAATATTACGTTTTGTACCAGGTTTGATATTTTTGATGTGTATAAAGGCTGCAGAGGGTAACAACGTGTCAGCTGAGAGCTCACGGAGGAGAAGAGGTGGAGAGACGGTTGCATTACTCAGGCACGTGCGCCGGTGCCCCTCAAGGGGGGGTTGGGGGGACCTCCCCCGGGAAAAATTTCAAAAAATGAAGCAAAATCCTGCATTTTGAGCGAAAAAAGGGGGTTCCGGGCACCCAGGAACCTATACGGGCCACGCGCCTGTTACTGAACTGCCGCTCACAATTGTAATACTACTCTAGACTAAAATGTCTCATCTGATCGCCAGGTTTTCTAACTCAATCGCTTGTATGAGGATGGAGACTAACAGTCCTTAAAAACGTACAACCAATCAGAGAGCAGCTCAACAATCAACACACTCTAAACCCACCCCGGCCTAGCTGCAAATACTCCAATTACCAGGATTAGTGCTAGGATTAGTATCATGAGATCATCCTGGAAGCTTCATTCAGAGTTCAAAAAGTCGATGCAGAGTACAATCTCTAAAAAGAGGAGGGGGGGGGGGGGCTCATGGAACAAGGGTAGGAGT
Source organism: Sycon ciliatum (assembly GCF_964019385.1). NCBI lineage: Eukaryota > Metazoa > Porifera > Calcarea > Leucosolenida > Sycettidae > Sycon > Sycon ciliatum. The sequence continues at coordinate 43,956,937 of NC_088645.1, read as the reverse complement.
GTCTGCTTACGAAATTTACAGACAACCTCTTGTAGGCTATCTTCACTTGTTGCGGATTGTTTTCTGAGAACCCAAGCATTCAAATTTGCCGCACACTCAGTGGCGCCAGGAGAAATAAGGCTGCCATTACGTCTCTCACAGAGTAGCTTGGCAACAAAGTAATTAAATTTTACATCCGATGGAATTTGCCTGAGAGTCACATTGGCCTGTGAGCAGTACTTATATCCAGTCTCTTGATGCTCTTCTACAATGCAAACAAAACACATATAAGTCAACAGGTGGAATTCAACAGTGCAGCGACTAAAGAAAGAAGAAAGAACCAATCAAGTTATGCGTGATGACTATCAGTCCCCAAAGGTAGTTCAGATATTGTTGATAGTGTCAGATAGTTGCGACAACATGACACAACACTACAACGATAATACTATTGGCTGAGCATTCAAGTTTTAATCTTCTGTGATGACAGACTATTTTTCAAATAACCTGGTCGGGGCTAAGATAATTTTTTGGTAATACTTACGCGTCATGTGTCACACTTCTTTGGATTTTTAGCCTTTGTTTCTCCCTTGATCACTTTAGTTCCGTATTTCTACTGATGATCGGAGCTTGAAAATAGATTCTGGAAACACACAATCTCAAACCCTGAACAAATGGTCATGTTGCGTGGTGATGTCTGCGGCATTCATACTTTTCATGACCTTTTTTCATTTTGACTTTCACCAGTTCCGCCCCATTTCTACGACCATGCGGATATCTGGATCCAAGCATCACCCGGTTAGAAGCCTATTTCCACACCTTACCTTACCATGATGAAGTGCTGTCAATGCCTAACCTCTTTATCGTCCCTTTCACATTATAATGGAGCAGAGCAAGTGAAAAGGGTGGTTCGTGTCATTCGTTTGCAGTAGTTACCCCTCTAGTTTTCATATAGAACACTGAATGGAAATCTGCCAACAAGTGATGCTGTGGCGGTGAGTTTTATGCGCGGGTTTCATCCAGAAATGTTGGGAAGTTCAAATCTCAAGTCTCGTGATGAATGTCTGTGTGTTCTGTGGGCTGTCAGTCTGTGATGAAAATGTAAACATTCTTACACCTTAAATCAAGAGTAGATAAACAAGAGTGTGCAACTCCGGATCTCTCCTGCACAATCTGCAGATACCCCCCCCCCCCCCGCCCACGGCGGAATTTTTTGTTCACGTCACCTTTTTTCAGAAGAACGCGCATTTTGCTGCAGAGCAGTGTGAGAGCACGTGCTGGGCACCGGCGGGGAGTGCAAATGCGGCCAAGTGCACGAGGGAAAACTTTTCAAAAGACTCATAGCGCGTCCGTCGTCGAAAAGATTACGTCAACAAAACATTCCGCCGTGGGCCAACCCATCCACGAGTTGCACACTCTTGTTTATCTACTCTTGCTTAAATGCACAAACATGATCTTAGCCCTGAACAGTTATAATGCAGAAATGTGATCATTGTGTATGGGGCTATAAAAACGTGTCAATAATTCCGATGCCTCAGACACCAGTGCATTCATGAGTTCTGAAATGCAGTGTACAGTTATACCGGAGGAGCTGAGCGGGATCAGTGACTGCCAACACTCAGCGATGCGCCTGGTGCAGCATCCACTCAACATAGCCTAAAGACAGACCTCACTACATGTGCGAGCAACACAAGATTTGCATTCGAACTTACTTATGCATTCCGGTACTGAAGTCAATGTCCCATTAGCTGTACAGTTCTGCGTGGGATTGCCCCTCATCCAATAATTGCTGTTACAAGAGTATTGCACAGACTGTTGATAGTTAACAGATGACTTGTCTTTGTGACCATTGGCAATTGCGGGTGTCCTGCAGGTGATGACTGGTACACAGAATCAGGGATCAGAAGAAAAAGAAATAGTAATTAAAAGAGTGAAACAGTAGATTGATGCTCTACTGGAGTCATAATACCGGCAGGCGAAATAGCACGTCATAGCACATTTGAGATCAGCGGGAAGAAGATGACGACGTCCACTAATTTAGTATCTGTGCACACGAATCTGCTGTGTGTGTGACTCTGTGTGTCAGCTATGATATCATCTTCTGTGGTTCCATGCCTAGCATGTACGTCTGAACCATCCTGCAAAGTTTAAATGACGTAGGTTGAGCGATCGCTCCGCGAAACATACTTTTTGAAATTCTCTTCATAGTATATCTTCCACCATTGAAATTTCGAATTTCTTCAAAAAAAGTGCTGAGAGGGGTGGCTTGCAACCTCGATATGGCTTGTTCCAGGCATGCTTTGGAGCCATCTTCTGTTGAAGTAGTGGCGGGGATCTGCCCTGCAACTGCTACAACAAAAAATGATTCGATCTGAGAAAGGGTGAGACCGCGAATCTTGGTTGAATATTGAGTATTTCAAGCCTTTTCACGACGAAGATGGAGTTCTTTTTGGAGATGGACGTCGCGGCAAAGGACATGGTGTCCGACTTCTGGCGTCTGGTGAAGCCAGGGATCATTTTTATTTGGTCCAGTCAGGTCGGCAGCCTAACCGTCGGTAAGCTTGTGTTTGGATCCCGTTCTGCTCGATGTGGTAGATCACAAACAATTTGATATCCCACAAATTGATCTCAGCATCGTGCGTACGGTATTTTATATTCAGAAAATCCCAAAGTGTCTCTGTGGGGCCGTCCTATACCACGAGAAACTCCAATCAGGCTCCTATGTCCTCTGCCTTCATGATTGAATGTCCACTTCGTTTGAACAACGAACACAACAATCGAGGACGGCTTTGCAATGAAAAATACAGCTATACTAGAGCTGAAAAAAAGAAGAAAAAAACGTGCTCAGGATGAGACTCGAGTACACGCATACTCTCCCAGCAGGTGAAACGCAAATTTTTGTGAAAAATGCGTGTCGCCGACTGACCAGTAATTTCGCCTGACGAGCACATAAAGCATCACGAGGGCTGTGAGCTTTTAAGCTTTCGCATATAGAGGCGGTCCACATAGGTTGTCGGCCTTCATCCTGGATACAAGGTAATGGGATGAATTTGCTTGCAAATCGGGTTCGGAAACAACATTGCGGTATTAGCGCGCCACACAGGCAGGGGCATACGCAGGGTTCATCGCAAAAAAATGGTTACATCAGCATGCATGTAACCTTGCGGCTCGTAGATATCACCATATCTGTAATCTATGCGTATGCACGTGCAGTGCGATAATCTGGTGGGGGGGGGGGGGGGGTCGTCCGCACTCCTCGAATCCCCGCCCCCTGGGTACGCCCCAGACATGAGGTGGTTACTTGATGGAACTACCTATCCCAAAGGTCCTTTCACCAAGAGATTTTCAATAAGCCCACGATAGGGAAAATAAGTGCAGGTGTGTATCTTCTCGATATTGTTGCAAATAATTTCCACCTATACCGAATTGCTAAGCAAAGTGCACATATGACAACACAGCTTGTCCTCTTGATTGTGATTTTGTAATCATTCTCTCCTTTCGGTGTCGGTCAACAACTACACATCCCAAGCACAAGGATACGGGCTGTGCTACCTGTAGGATACGGGCTGTGCTACCTGTATAAGCTGCAATGCATACCAGGACTGAGGTCCAGCTCTGCTTATAGACATGGTACCTCCCCCAACAAGAGCCAACGCTGCACCCCCGACGAACCGGCAATGCCAGTCCCTCGGTGGCCACTCTTTCCGACTCACAACTCCTCTGCCAGCCTCCAGTCCAGAGTTCATCCGCCGCTCCTTCCCATACTTTGTCCTGGAGAGCTGGAACACACTGCCTGCCCCAATCCTCACCAATCGCCCAACTCTCAAGAAATTGCCGACATTCAAGACCAAGGCCTGGCATCACCTCCGCCAGACCAATTGGCTATGGGCCACTGACGCCCACCAGCACTGGGAATAACCGGTTGTCTCTATTATTATCATCTTCTGTTTCTCCCCCTCTCTCTCTCTCTCTCACTCACTCTCACTCTCACTCTTCCTCTCCTGGGAAGCTCCCCATGCTCATTTACCCTTTCTCTGTCCATTTCCCTTTCCTGATGCGTAGACCAACTGATGAACCCGAGACCACTAGGTCAGGGGAGGTTGACCTACCTCATCCTCATACATGCCAGGCTCCTCTGTGTTGTCAATGTTCGCTTGTCCAATTTTGTCTACCTCCCCATTTATGTTACTGGTCAGTGCTTTGTAGACAAAATGCAGAGCCTCATATTTGACTGCTGAGCAGCAAGCCAGGCCAGCAAGCCAGGTTACACCACAACAACTACGTAATCAAGCAGAGTGCAAGTACCAATACAACAACGATCAAGTCTGACATTTCTCTCTCTCTCTCTAACTCTCTCACTCTCTATCTCTCTCTATCTATCAATCTCTCTCTCTCGCTCTCTCATGCCGCGCAAACGGGTGGCAGGTCGTTTCTTTTTCGGTTGAGGTGGGTGTGCGTGGTTTCATCCCGGACTCTCTTCGGAGGGCTCTGAAAGCGCTTGGGTTTTCTAATCGAAGAGTAAAATTTATTTGTAATTTGTGCAGTAAGACGTCTCTGCGAAGCAGCTACATCATCTGGTTGCGACGTCAACAAAAACACTGGTCGGAAGATCCACTTTTCTGAGGTACTGTATGTGGGGCTCCGTTTATTGAGGTGCATTGGAATTTATTCTCTTTATCTTACACACACAACCGTCAGGCGAAATAGCACGTCATAGTACATTCGAGATCAGCGGGAAGAAGATGACGACGTCCACTAATTTAGTATCTGTGCACACGATTCTGCTGTGTGTGTTACTCTGTGTGTCAGCTATGGCATCATCGCCTGTGGTTCCATGCCTAGCATGTACGTCTGAACCATCCTGCAAAGTTTGAATGACGTAGGTTGAGCGATCGCTCCGCGAAACATACTTTTTGAAATTCTCTTCATAGTATATCTTCCACCATTGAAATTTCGAATTTCTTCAAAAATAGTGCTGAGAGGGGTGGCTTGCAACCTCGATATGGCTTGTTCCAGGCATGCTTTGGAGCCATCGCATGTTGAAACAGTGGCGGGAAGCTGCCCTGCAACTGTTCCAGCAGGAAATTAATCGATCCGAGAAAGCGCGAGTCCGCGAATCTCGGTTGAATATTGAGTATTTCAAGCCTTTTCACGACGAAGATGGAGTTCTTTTTGGAGATGGACGTCGCGACAAAGGACATGGTGTCCGACTTCTGGCGTCTGGTGAAGCCAGGGATCATTTGTCCAGTCAGGTCGGCAGCCTAACCGTCGGTAAGCTTGTGTTTGGATCCCGTTCTGCTCGATGTGGTAGATCACAAACAATTTGATATCGCACAAATTGATCTCAGCATCGTGCGTACGGTATTTTATATTCAGAAAATCCCAAAGTGTCTCTGTGTGGCCGTCCTATGCCACGAGAAACTCCAATCAGGCTCCTATGTCCTCTTGCCTTCATGATTGAATGTCCACTTCGTTTGAACAACCAACACAACAATCGAGGACGGCTTTGCAATGAAAAATACAGCTATACTAGAGCTGAAAAAAAAGAAGAAAAAAACGGGCTCAGGATGAGACTCGAGTACACGCATACTCTCCCAGCAGGTGAAACGCAAATTTTTGTGAAAAATGCGTGACGCCGACTGACCAGTAATTTCGCCTGACGAGAGGCGAAAGGCTGTGTTAGCTGTAACTTAAAGTTTCATGCATCGGAGCATCATCAGAATGCTGCTGTCTGATGATCGCTCCGATGCGTGAAACTTTAAGTTACAGCTAACACAGCCTTTCGCCTCTGTTGTGTGTGTGTATACTGCTCTGTACATTCGTACATTGAGCACTCTACCTCGAGCTTCCTGGACCGGCCTTGTTTGTTTCTCTTTATCTTATTTCTTTTCTATAATTTCCCCATATGAGTTCCTATCAGTTGCTGTGAACACCTTGAATGGAGAGCGCTTGCCCGACCATTGAACCGGGTTCTTAATCCACCATACCCAGTTCGCAAGGCTGGGCGGGGTTGTGAGCAGGCTTTCATTTCATCTTTTCTTATTAGTATATCTTCCACCATTGAAATTTCGAATTACTTGCTGAGAGGGGTAGCTTGCAACCTCGATATGGCTTGTTCCAGATATGCTGTGGAGCGAAACCCTGTTGAAGTAGTGGCTGGGATCTGCCCTGCAACTGCTACAACAAAAAATGATTCGATCTGAGAAAGGGTGAGACCGCGAATCTCGGTTGAATATTGAGTATTTCAAGCCTTTTCACGACGAAGATGGAGTTCTTTTTGGAGATGGACGTTGCGGAAAAGGACATGGTGTCCGACTTCTGGCGTCTGGTGAAGCCAGGGATCATTTGTCGAGTCAGGTCGGCAGCCTAGTCATCGCTAAGCTTGTGTTTGGATCCCGTTCTGCTCGATGTGGTAGATCACACATAGTTTTGATATCACACAAATTGATCTCTCATCGTGGGTACGGTATCTTATATTCAGAAAATCCCAAAGTGTCTCTGTGTGGCCGTCCTATGCCATGAGAAATTCCAATCAGGCTCCTAAGTCCTCTGCCTTAATGATTGAATGTCCACTTCGTTTGAATTTGAATAACGAATACAACAATCGAGGACGGCTTTGCAATGAAAAATACAGCTGTACTGGAGTTGAAAAAGAGAGGAAAAAACGTGCTCAGGATGAGACTCGAGTGCACGCATACCCTCCCAGCAGGTTCTTTGGATGTCGCTCATAGATTCGGAATTTCGCGTAATGCTTTTACTGGGACAGAGGTATAGAGGTATAGAGGCATAGGACAGAGGTATAGGACAGAGGTATAGGACAGAGGTATAGGACAGAGGTATAGAGGTATAGGACAGAGGTATAGAGGTATAGGACAGAGGTATAGGCAAAAGGAAGATGGGATGCTTGATAACTTACTGGTAGCACCTTGACAGTGTTGCATGAACAAAGACAGAATTGCAATCAGAAGAAGCATATGACCATCTGCAAAATAGGCGCAAAATAAAAATTATTGACAAAGCAATGCCGGTTGTGAGAATATCTACATGTATTATGAGTGTTTAAACTGTTTTTGGAAGTTTGAACCTTTTGGATAAGCGATGCGGACACAAAAGCCTATCACTCAATGGTTATAATGGTTATAAGTGATGCAGTTATCATCTGCCTTTTCGTGCTAGCAATGTCAGTTGAAGTTACGCCCATATATAACGTCACAACACACTGTTATCACACACTAGTATGATTGGATATATGTTATTCTTGCTTGCAAATTGGTTGCACTGCTTTCATTGTCTTTAACCCAAGTTCAATAGCAAATTATCTTTAAAAAATAATTTTCAATTCAGCGCAGGTTGGGAATAGCAAATGGATAAAGCAGTTGTGAGTGGACAGCAAAATTCTTGGCGAGCTCTTCCATACATAGAACACCATCGCCACATCAACGGACATGGAACGCTGTGATGCACAGCCTCTCCGTTGCCGTCGTTAAATAACTGGTGCTAGAATAGAAAGAACCTGATGTACCAGCCTGCTATGTCGGATACCACTAACAATGCATCAACTAGGCACCAGAATAGAAGAATAGTACATAATTATACTGTCTTAAACACATGTTTTCACTTACCGCATGTTTTGGGGAACTGATGCATTGTTGGAAGCCCAGTGACAGACGCCGATTTAGGAACATACATATCTCTTGGTGGTCGTATTATTTCAACACTTCTGACAAATCTGTCTGTTGGTGGAGGGAAGACAAAGTCACTGTTTTTACAGACACATGTGCACACATACCGACTCATGCATGCATGCACACACATACCGACTCGTGCATGCATGCATGCACACACGCACACACACACACACACACGCACACACACACACATACACACACACACACACACACACATACACACACACATACACACACATACACACACATACAACCACACACACACACACACACACACACACACACACACACACACACACACACACACACACACACACACACACACACATTTATGCAAGAGGTCCACACAAAAGGAAATACAAAAGGTCACTTCACTGCTATTCAGAGTTTCATGGTAAACAAATAATCATCTGACAATACACATTTATTATCCCTAAAACAAATCCCAAGATGCAGCATCTGTGGTCTATGGTCGGTTGAACATACCTTGGCATAGCAAAATTCGGTACAGAGCACGCGAGAAAAAGTGCTTGGAGTAAGAATTCGAGTTTTTCTAGGTTTTCGAGGTTTTCAAGTCATCATGCAGTTGTCGTAACTATCCTTTCCTGCTTTCATAATAAAACAATAAATTGAAAGGACAGAAAATTCCAGAAATAGCGTGACTTTCCAATTTCATTGGTCAGGCTGTCATTCGTGAATGTATACAGCTCCTAATACTTTCAATTGAGAAACATTGCCAGCCAGATAGAACCAGGAATCATCATGTAACTCACGACCTGACTTGACAACCTTCTTTTGTTCAGATCCTCATGGATTATAGAAAGCCACACATGCAGTGTGTTCCGTGCAAGAATTCGGTTTTATGCGGCTAAAATACAGAGCTGCACACTCTTATTAATTTTATCTACTCTTGATACCACGCTAAGGCTGAGCCACCAAAGTGGATGTGTTGTTGGCAAATATTTTGTTGATTGTGGGCAATCTGCCATGTTGATCCTGGTGATTAGAAAGGGGCTGAATACCTTCTTTTTTTTCATATTCTTATTTTACTAGGGAATTCCCAACAGGCGTCATCGCCTTCGTCACGATCTTGAGGGTGTGTTTTCTCGTATACATCTTTTTTTTAATGATCGTTGCCCATTCCATGTGGACCAGTTTGGCTTTCGGAAGCACCTTCTACCGGACAGCTTCTCACCAAGGTTACGAACGACTGGCTCGTCTCGCGCGACGCTGGACTGCATACGGCAGTTGTCTGTATTGATTTGAAAAAAGCGTTCGATATGGTGAAGCATCAGCAGCTTCTTCTTGCTCTCGCAGCTGTCGGTATTTCGGGAGCGGCCCTGGCCTGGTTCCGATCATACCTTTGTGCCAGACAACAGCGGGTGGTTACCCACACTGGAACATCTCCGTTGGTGGCAATCACTAGTGGCGTGCCACAGGGCACCATTCTGGGTCCGGTTCTATTTAACATCTATGTACGGAAGCTCCCATTGACAGCAGAGGCCTTTTCTTGCAAGCTCCCGATGTTCGCTGACGACATGACGTTGTATGCCAGCAGACGTACACAAGCTGAGGCCGTCGCTACCGTTACTGATTCGTTATCTGCAATTTCTGTGGATCTAGACGAGCTTGGGCTGCGCATTAATACAACGAAGACTGTAACTTTGATGATTTCTAAGTCTTCTCAACCCCTCTCAACTCCAATCGTTTTTAACCAACAGCCTCTGACTCAAGTGTCTAGCACGAGAATCCTGGGAGTCATTGTAGACAGTGATGTATCTTGGTCTGGTCACATAGACTTTATCGTTAGGAAGACTTGCACGAAAATTGGCGCTCTTCGACGGTGTTTTCGGCAACTAAGTTTGAAGGCAACACGGCAGCTTATCCTCTCTGTTATCCTGCCTGACTTATTATACTGCTGCTCTTGCTTTGCAATGAAGCTATCCGCCAAGGACCGACAGCGACTCTCGTCCGTTTATCGTCGTTCTGTACGCGCTGCTTGTGGCTCGAAACTACAAGATGACGTCATGCCGCTGTTAGCTAGATTGTCGATTGATCCGTTTGAACATTACCTTATTCGTAGCATTGCTAAATTTATCCATGTTAATCATGTCGTTTTTCCTCTCCCAAATCTGACGGACCTTTTCCCTCAAGTTTCAACCGGCCCTAGGACAACAAGAAGCTATTTTAATGCTGCTATTGCAATATCTAAATTCCGGACGACTGACGGTGTCAATTCCTTTTCAAATCGTGCTGCCCTGTTCTTTAATTCTTTGCCTGTGGAGTGGCGCACCCAGTACCGCACTACATTTGCTAAGCACCTTCAGACCATGCTAAAAGACGCAGCGTCTTTTCAGAAGTATTTTGATCTTCTTTTCAGCAAACTCCCTCATTGATCTGCACCGCCTGTATTGTATAACTGTGTTTACTGCGTTCCTAGTTTAAATTCGTTTTTAAAAACATCTCTTTAATTCTTGCATTATCCCATTATGACCATGCTTAAAGACGCAGCGTCTTTTCAGAAGTATTTTGATCTTCTTTTCAGCAAACGGCCTCATTGATCTGCATCGCTTGTATTGTATACCTGTGTTTACTGCTTACTGCTTACTGCTGCTTTATTGTTCCAAGTATCAGTTTAGTTTAGTTTAAATATCTCTTATTATTATTTTTTTTCTCACCCCACACCCCTCTACTCTGTTATCGGCCCCCTTAAGAGTTGTGTTCATCACTGTTGAGGCTTCCGATGGAAAATAAAAGAATACTACTAAAATACTACTGCTAACTGCATGCCAAGTAATGAACAACGTTGTTCAAACAGCCATAATCAGCCATGAATCTTGGACGAATCACACTGTTATCTACCGAGTAATGGAGTTGCAGCAGTGTCCTGGAACAGATAGCTGCAAAAGTTGTTTACATAAGTCACCTTTTAGCACCTATAGGAGAATGATGCGGCCAATCAAATGAACAAATGGGGTGCCGCGCGATCAGATGGCTAGTTACAGTCTGACTGTGAATTAACCAACCAACTGCAGGTTCTGCCCGTGGTCCACGGACCAGATCAGATCAGGGCACTACTGACTCTAAGGTTTGTCATCATAGCCGCGGATACGGAGGTCTGAGATAGAATGCCATCTATCCTGTGCAAACGTTGACAGCAATCTCGCACAGGCTGCACTTACCTCAAAAGTGAGACTGATATTCTTCTTGAGCAGGCACACGCTGTCCGAATTATAGCATTATCCTTCCAGGTCCGTCCAAGCCCGTAGACATCAGGACGAACGGCGGATTTATGAAGCCAAATTCCAACGGCCGAGTGAGACTGCACAACTATGAATATTAGGTGGTCTAATTACAGCATAGCGAGGCGAAGGCAAGCCTCCCATGCACGGCGACTCATCATCTTATACACTGAGATGAAATATTCCATAACAGGCATATCCCGTTTCCGATGGGAAGCCAAAAAATTATACACAAACGAACAAAAAAAGCTATTCAGTATGCCGAGGGGACACATGTGAGTCCTAAAAGGTAACCACACAGTGGTCGACAGAGCCTCAGAGGGCTGCAGGGGCTGCTCAGGGCGCATCCAACGTGCCTTTATCGCTTCCAAAACCCAAAGTGCTCGACGGCGTGCGAAACCCTTCACGGCCTCTGTGCTGCATCCACACTACCGGTACTGGTACCTGTTGGAAAGGCTTTCTGTCTAAAGCCTTTCCATACTGGTGCTCGATGTTTTCAGTTTGGGGACACCAAAATTAGTGTACCGCTAAAGACACGTAGTCGACACGTTGTTGACACGTTGTTGACACTTTGTTGACACGTGACCCAATTACCGGCCTACCAAGTGCCTTTGGCGACCGCTAACAGCAACTGTGGAACAGTGCAGTGCCCTTTTTTGGAGCAACGTACGAGTAGTGCCCATGGATTATGACCCCGCGACCCCAATCTACGTGGCGGTCCGCAATTCGCTACTTCATACTGACTGGCGCGCCATGGCGTCCGGCATCGTCCCGAATTTGGCCACAATCTGCTCTCGGGACCCCTATAGGGCTCCCTGACCTGCTCCATCTCCGCCATCGTCAATGTACTGCGCATCCACCCAGGCCAGGACTGCACTTACTTACGGGAAGGAGTATTTGCAAGATGGAACCTGGGAACTGGAAGACGACGAAGAGGAAGCGTGGGAATCCGGCGGCAATGGCTGGGATGTAAGTCCAACATTGCTGGTGCCAGAGTAGCCACTGCTTGCTTATAAGGGAATCATGTGTGTTGCCTTTTTGCCTTTTCCGACGTCCTCCTCCGACTGTACTCCCGATCCCAGGACTGAACTTACGGGAAGGAGTGCTTCCAAGATGGGAGACGAAGAAGAAGAAGCCGCTGAATCCGGCGGCAATGGCTGGGATGTAAGTCCAACATTGCTGGTGCTAGAGTTACCACTGCTTGTTTATAAGGGATTCATATGTGTTGCCCTTTTTTGCCTTCTCCCAAGTTCTCCTCCGACTGTACTGGTGAACGCTGTCACATATGTTGCCCTTTCCAGGCAGTAGAAGGGAGGGGGGGGGGGGGGGCAGCACATCCTGGCATCCAGGAATGCTAGGCCCTAGGAACTAGGCAATCTGACCTTTCCTCTTACCCCAATAATGGTATGGATGGGGAGTTCTTGAACATCCTCAGTCTTGTTAGAGTGAACTGTGCAACTCGGCAATCGGTGATAGCAGAGGACCAATGCCGATGGCGATGCTCCTTCCTTTTTCTCTGTCACAGGCTGCGTTCTCGAGAGGAAGCGTTATTTCTGCATTCCAAGAAGGACGGCACAATGGTGAGTGGAACTTCGTGGGTGTGCAGCCTTGCTAGTTGAATTGTAAATCAACCATTCTTCCTGTCTCTGACTTCTTCAATGTCCTCCTCAGTGTCGGACTGTCCGCGTCGCATTGAACTGGTCCGATGAGGCTGCTATTGCACACACAGTGAGGGAACTCCCATACGGGAACTCGGAAGTACTGCTACAGTACAGGTAAGGTGGCCATTGCTTATGTGCGTGCGCCGTTGTCAAACTTCTAAGCCAGCTGTACTCCAACCTACATGGAGTCTGAAAGTAGTCAGCTGGCGAACTACAATTGAAGTTTAGACGTTATATGCCGCGGCTTGGTCAGCTTTTTCAGTTTCACAATGCATTGCACTCAGCACCGCTTCTCGGAGTATCTTGTCAGGATAGCTTTGGAACGCATCCTCCCCAGTGGGGGAACGGCAAATGTGCTGTTCATTTTTTAGGCTTGCTTTTATGGTACGTACAAATCCCCATTGAAAAGACATAGTGGAGACCAGAAACTGCAAATAGATGAGCCAGGGACTATAGAAACCGCCCTACGACGTTTGATATCAAAATCAAGTTATGACGTTTCAAAGTCACGCGACTCAAAGTAGTTACGCGAAGCGCAGAACTCGTCACTTTTGTTTTGACAAGACTCAAGAGCTTCTCCGTCTCTCGTCTTGTTAGGTGGTCGGGGAAGGATTCCGAGCTCGAGCGATTGTCGAGTAACTCATGAGGCTCCACTTACTGTGATTGATTATGGCTACAACATCTAGTAGACGACGCAACTCGATTCTGTGTGGAGTCGACTAGTCCCTGATGCGAAGGCGCTTGAATCGGACGACGAGAATTTTTACGGATTCAGCGCTGGCACCCGCGAGTCGTCCGCGAGCGATTCCGACACCGATGCTGACAGCGACGGCGATGATATGCCACCTAAGAAGAAGACGTATGGAGTCACAGCAAGCTCGAGTGCTGCTAGTGTTGTGTCGAAAACGCCAAGCCCCGACAGCTCGGAAATTTCAAACGCGGAGAGTGACACCGACTACTCGGAATCGGATGACGAACCAGATACCCCCGCACCTGAGCCACCGACGACGGAGCAGGTGAAGCGTGGTCTCCTTGGACATACGCGATGGGATTGAGAGAGGCTGTGGATGCAAGTCGAAGAATCATTGGAAAGTCATCCCAGAGCAGCAGCTCGAGGACTACATATTTGAAGTCTCTAAACTGCGAGAATCGAAAAAGCGCTTCAACAGTTCAAGCAGTTTGTTCTGGGCGCACTGACTGGAAGCATGCGAAAGTCGATGACTGGCGGTGGTGATCGACCTTTCTATTTCCGCTATCATGTACGTGGTTACGAGTTGTGCAAAGACGTGTTCATGGCAGTTCATGCTGTTGGAAGTCATGTAATGAAGCGCCTTCAAAAAAGGCAAACAAAGGAGTCGTTCAACTGGCACAAAATGGCTTGACTGGGAGAACACCAGAGCACTTGGCCATTTCAGCAGACATAGAGCAGGATGTAGTGCAGTTTATTTAGTCATAATTATGCTAACATGTACGGTCTACCTCAACCTGCAGCGGAGCGAGGTCGTGCTGAGGACCCTCCAGTATACTTACCAGCATCCGAGCACAAGAAGTCTGCATACATCTACACCAAGACCGTCACACAGTATTCGCCTGTTCATTACAGGTCATTTTGCCACATTTGGAGGAGACAGGCAGCACACATCAAAGTGATGAAGCCAAGGACAGACGTATGCGCACTGTGTGACAATCTGCGGTACAAAATTCGTGTCGCCCGTACAGAGGAAGAGACGAAATGTAGTGTCCAGGCCCTGTGTTCGCACACATCGCTAGCACAAGAGGAGCGGCAGTACTACCGAGATTTAGTGGACGGCGCGCAGGCATCACTGGATGAAGCTGAGGGCATAGTTCACTATACATTTGAACTGCCTAACTACTACGTAGTAGCAAGAATGAAGATATACAAAGAACATTACATACTGTGTACATAAATTTGCTCTATATTGCTCAATTGATATGCCATTATTAAATAGGTGGTTAGGCACATTTTACCATCGCAGATCAACTTGAAATTTTGTTTGAGCACATTACCATACCATACCAACATTTTGAGAGAAAAAAAAAATTTTCGCCAAAAAGTGCCATAGGGTGGTTTCTGTAGTCCCTGGCTCAGATGTTGGGAACCGCGAAGACCACCCTTCCTTGTCAAGTTCCCTGAGGGTGTGGAGGGGGGGGGGGGGGAGCGGAGGAGGGACATTCCTGCACTGCTTAACATTTTCAGAAATTGCTTGTACATTTGTACCAGTTGTAACCGACAAACGCATTCTCATTGAGGTTTGACTTGAGGCACGTCAGCAAGGCGCTGTTGCATCGCTGACGTCTTGTCCTGATTCTGTGAATGGTATTTTGTGCGAGTTTGCATCGCACGCAGAATCGCAGGTCGTGTCGCATTGCGCAGCACACTGCCAAATTGCCTCTGTGAATCCCACGTGAATGGGAATTCCAATGGGAATGTAATCCATTGCCAACAGGTGTATTCCCGAGCTGCGCATCATACTGCAAAATTGCTCCTGTGCATGCAAATGGATTTCATTGCTCTTCTGTAGTTTGGGAAATTCTCGATTATGATAATTCTGCGTGTGTGTGTACACCAGCCAGGGGCGTCACACACGGTACGACCACTACGACCATGGTCGTACCACTTTTCGTCCAGGATGGTCCACCCAATTCATCCGAAAAAGCAATAAAAAAATTCAAGGATCTTCGGACTTGTACAAAACATCGCAACTGTTACTTTTAAAAGTCTTTCATTGCAAGGAGCATACACACTTGATGCCTAGCACTAGCAGCTAGCTATTGCCCAAGACTCCAGGCGGCTATCCATTACGATAGGCGGTTGGAGTCACGGTTAGAGACAACCAGACGATGGATTCCTCACGGACGCATTCACTGCAAACTTGACGGAAACAGAGCTGAGCTGGCGGCGATCACTGGGTCCAGAACTATAATTTTCCAAGATCTACCATGTTACAATGGCGATCAGCACGTCAAGAGACACTACATGTATGTCACTTGTCAGCTACAACATAATAATTATAATTATTCTTTCCACAACGACACCTACCTAGTACCTCTGGCTCCTGACGATCTACTGCAAGCGGATTCGAAAATGCATTACACCCGCGAACGCAGTGCTTGCCAACGGAAAAGGGAAGCGCTTCATTCTCCGAAGCTGAAAAGTGTTTGGACTGCTGCTCCACGGCGGCAGAATATTCTGCAGCTGTTCACCGACACGACCCGCTTCACCTATATTATAACGATTTACGATCGTTTCGTTCCCCGAGTTTTCTGGTAGCAGCAACAAGAATTTCGTCAGCAACGACAGGACGAAAGTCTCTCGCAAACTAAAGTCCTGTTGCCACGAAGACAGAGAAGATTCCGCAAGCGCTTTCTTCTGCTTCCATTGTTGTAGCTCTCCGGTCCACTGGCCGATCTTTCAATCCCACCGAACAAAAAAAAAGGATCTTCTTCTCTCTCTAAAAACAACTAAAATAATTACTTCGCGACTGTCCAGACCGGATACGCGGACGTGTACATAGTGTACGCGACGCGGCAGACTTTTGCAGGACACGACATAGATCTACGTTTTTGCATAGCGGCTGGCGCTAGAACGCGCAGCACGCTTGTACTTCGGATTTTGCGATTTTTTCGAGGGCAATGGCCCTGAATCATTGAATGGGTTCCATTTGCCTTGCTTGGCTACCTACGATGTACAGAAAATACCAAAAATCCATGAGAAGTATGTTTTTGGAGCTGGAGTGGGGTTGTCTAACGGCTGCAGAGTGCTAAAACGTGGCCTGTTAGCCGAAAAATCCTTATTTTTCTCCGGGGGACACCCCCGACCCCCGGTCGTACCACTCCCAGCCACCCTGTGACGCCCCTGCCAGCCCTGAACATACATGTAGGTGACCCATTTGTGGTGTCTCATAGCCTACCTCACGACCTTATGCTTGCTTTCTGTATCACTTGTATCTTGCAGGTATATCACCCCGTGACGACCACATCGAAGTCTGAAATTGAAGTGTGAAGATGCTTCAGAAACCCCTTCATATTTTTCCATTGCTTTTATTGTGCTTCTACTGTGCATGTGTGTAACCTGTGGGGTATGCATGTGATGACAATGTATGCCGATGACACGGTCAGATTTTGTCCATGCGTGTAACGTACACCTGCATGCTATCGTTGAAAAGGATCTGCCACTTACGATCTTCGGACGAGTATCAGGTCAGCTTGGTTTTGTGTGGGCTGTACCAGATGCTGTTCACTTCTCTATCTGTTGGATATGTGACTTTCTGCAAGTTTCTGGTGTATGGTGGCCACTTCTTTGCTCGTCTTTGTATGACATTACAATAATTCTGTATTCACTGCTTCCATGGTGTGGTCTGCAAACTGCAATCCTTAGGCAAATATCATCACGGTTTGCAATGTTGTGCTTTGGCTGCTAGCTTACCTACACATTGTAGTTGAATTATTTTTGTTTCACAACTGACTTCCAGAAGTATGGTGGCCACTGCTTTGCATGGCATTATACAATGTTCATCAAGAATTTCCTGTTTGGGTCGTGTGTGTGTGTATGTATGTGTGTTCGTGCCCATGTGTGTGTGTGCCATGTGCATGTGCGTGTTTGTCACAAGGTGTCTGTGTGCGGGGTAGCGAGGTGGGGAGGGCTGGAATGTATCAGTGTGCTACTGCAGTTGCATGGCTACATACAGTGCATCGCGCGCGTGCTCACCATGTTTATCTTCGGAGCTGGGATAGGGTGGGGGAGGGAACAGAAAAAGAACTGAAATTACCCATATAAAAACCGCTCTGTGAGCGGTTCTGAAAAACCTCTACTGGTGCAGCCCCGTCGTAAAAGTAAGAAATTAGAACTGGCGCATTGTCCTCCCAAATGTGAACTGATCCACCTAAATCGCGATTGACGGGACCCGAACGCACCAGTAGCACGAGGTCGGGAGGGCACAGGATCACAGCCGGCGTCGGCGCTGATCAAGTTACCATACAACACTTAGATCTACCCCGAAGCCCACCTTTGCCGCTTTGGCTTTGGCTATCGACCAGCGTCCCCAGCTGCATCCACAGGTAGGAACCTCGTGCTACTGGTGCGTTCGGGTCCCGTCAATCGCGATTTAGGTGGATCAGTTCACATTTGGGAGGACAATGCGCCAGTTCTAATTTCTTACTTTTACGACGGGGCTGCACCAGTAGAGGTTTTTCAGAACCGCTCACAGAGCGGTTTTTATATGGGTAATACGTTATACAAGACAGTACAGAACTTGAGCTCGCTAGGAATTCGGTCAGCAACAGGGAGTCGTAAAATACCGGTATTTTCCGACACCCTGGTCAGCAAATAATGACTATGTAGAAGAGACGTTTCTGGAATCAGGCGTAGATCTACGGGTGGCTTGGTATACATGTATATGGTTTGGCACAGCACACTTGCACACAATGACACATGCTCTCTTACTCCTACTAGCCCCAAAGCATTGTAAAAAAACTTCTTTCATCTGCCCAGTGTATTTTATTTCTTCAAGTAACGGGTGAGGATTGATGACTTTTCAGAAGAAAAAAACTTGAACTCCAATCTTTCTTATTGCAGATATCTGCACGAGTACTCGTACACTGAGCCAATTCCGGCTCTGCTCTCCAAAGTCTTATTATCCATTACAAAAGCAAATCTTTCGGCATATTCTCCACATTTAGAAGGCAGGTAGGTGGCCAATCACGAAAGGTAGGTGCAAGCCCAGAAAGGTAAGTTTTTTCTTTCAGCTGATCGCAACTGTGCCAGGAATGGGACGGTGGCGACTGGCTGCGCATGCCCACCGCCCCTAAACGGGCGGTGAACATGCGCCGGAGTAGCCACCTTGCGAACCTGGCACAGCTGCTATTAGCGGGAAGAGAGCCGGCTTTATTTTCCATCGATTTGTAGTAGAGTAGGGCTTTCTCGCTCAATCAAGGATACCACGTGAAAGTGGCTCATTGGCTACGGCCATGGAAACGGTACGGTAAAACCTTCAAGAAGAACAGGCCGCTGCATGCCTGCCTGGCCCCTGGAATGCCTGGATCCATGGAGCCCTGGACTGGCTTGGTAGATCCACAATGTGTACGCATTACAAAGGACTCTTGAACTCAACTGGCGCGCGCCGCGACAAGGCGAGACGGGGTACGCGGGGGCAGTACACTTTCAAACTACAGCTAGCTGCATGATTTTCAGGCGTCTCTGCTTTCTCGCGAAACTTGGCTGTGTGTTCGCTTGGGGACTCTAGAAAACTGTTCAAGTAGAAGCGGCGGAGCAAGCAGTAGATTGGGAGCATAACAAAGGGCTTCAGCAAACTGTAGCAGTGCAGACTGGTGAGTGAAGCCTTGAGACTATTTTCTGCTCTTTTTTCTCGACATTTTTTGCTAGATTTTTCGTTTACATTGTATTATGGATTTGTGAAAGAATTTTAATGATCCTTACCGAATCGTAGTGGTTGAAATAGGTGCTGGTAGAACGTTTGGTCAGAATCACACAATTATTACCTACCTGTCTCACTATAACATAAGTGGGTATACCCAGGTTTCAACAGTGCTCAACACCACAAGGGCGGAGCGTAACCACAAAGGTCAAAAAGAATGGTTTCACCAATTATATATACATACGTTGTAACGCTGCGTTTCATGCACGTAGCTAAATGCTAAGGCAATCATCAGACAACTAATGCTTTTGTCGCGGGATAGCTTGTTCTTATTGTGGGGGATACGCGTGGGCATTTAGAGGAGGTGTGAGTTATCAATGCAGGGCATGCATGGGAAGAGCGAGTGATAAGAATTACATCACTACCAGTGTCACTATCTTTTTATACGTCACCAGTGCATTCAACAATCACTTTTCTCTTTTCTTTTTTACTAGAGCCACGTAAACCCGTCACGTGTGAGCCATGAATAAGGGGAGTGGTAGCGTGGACTTTGCACACTTCCTCTCTCCCCATTTGCTATGTTCATTAGTTGAAGGAATGGAAAAGGGAAACGTCTGGAGATAAACAATTCACTGCCATCACCGGGCACGAACCAGCGACCATTTACTGTCGTGGACATGGAAATCCAGTTGATTGACCGCGGCCGGCACCCTCAGCGTGTAGAGAACAGCGCTCAATCACAATGCGACCAGCGCGCTGCAGAATGTGTGTGGTGCTTACCCATCACGGCTGCAAGGCCAGCGCCCTGGGGCCGCTAGACGTGCGACCGGATCTCCATGTCCACTACAGCAGTTCCTAGCATTTACCCAAATGTGGGTTCCCCTATATGCGATAACTTTTGCGCATTCCAGAAATCTGTCCCCACAAAATAATGCGGACGAATTCCTACAATTATGCGGGCGAAAGCAGGCCATTATGCGGCAAATATGCGGGATTGAGGGGTCATTATGCATGAGTTCTCTGTTATTTATACAACTTTAGCATGCAGTTTCATGCAAGCAAGAGTACATAACCAAGAGTGTGCAACTCCTATCTTGAGCTGCGATGGGTTCACCCACGGCGGAATTTTTTTATTGCGTCATTCTTTGGCAGAAGCATGACGAAGTGGGTATGCTTTCCCGCGCTTGTTTTGTAGATACGGTGAGAGTTCGTCAGGTTCAAGACACATCGATCTATCGTCCGTTGTTCTGCTTCGACTGCCGTAGCTGTAATGAACAAATCATTTGTACTTTTATCTCTGGCTATGCATGATGGCATCAGTGAGCCAAATCGCCGCCAAAGACTGATGTCATAAAAAAATTCCGCCGTGGGCTGGGGGATCGTCGAGTTGCACACTCTTGGTTATGTACTCTTGATGCAAGTACCGGTATACTACTTTGTCGTACAAACTCATGCAATGGTACGACTTTGTAGTACGTCTTCAATATCATGTACTATTTTCTTGTACATTTTCATGAATAACGCGGGTTTTATGCAAAATCTCTCGAAAACGCGGATGGCAGCCAATAACGCGGAAAATTGCGCGTCCGCGGAACCGCGGTATCCTGTGGGGACAGAGAAATTGAGGGGTATTATACACCTGTAGCGCGTAACAATTGCATTGCTTAATTGTGTCTTCACAGTTAATCTCGAGCTATAACGCTATGGATACGTTGCTATGGTTTCATCGCCATGAACACAGGTAAATGCAGTTGTGTGTGGTCTAGGCCTGGTTCCATGCCGGTGCAAGTCAGGGAGTTGTATGGTAGTAGTGGAATTTATTATTGTGATATTGAAGGCCCTACAGACGTTGCCGTCTTGTTACAGGGAACCCTAAGTGCTCTTTACAGAGCGAAACAAAAACAAAAAAGGATAGATGCTCAACTTCGACCCAGGAGGGGCAATGCAAAGAAGAGCTTGGGCGATGTGTATCTCACGACTATTGGGGATACCCTTGGCTAGTAATCTGGGGAAGGGCAGAATGTGCTGATGTCATAGTATTATGTATTTTCAGGTTTTCGGAGGTGTTTTCACAAGGAAATAAACCATAGTTCGAAAGATATGACTCTCTTCCACCATCATATATGGAAAACGGTACCCGGAAGTCAAGGGTCCGAGAAGCAACAAAAAGAAACGAAAAATGCAAGGCTCGATTTTGCCCTGGTATCCCCAGATCAACGTTCTGGAGAGCAACAGTTCGATGGGGTTGGGTTAGAAGAAATGTTAACCCTTTCAGTGCTAATGACGAGATATCTCGCTCTGTAAAGTGTACCCGAACGGCGGATGACAAGATATCTCGCTCCACTGCCCACGCAATAGTACCAAGTGCATATATCACTGTACAAACTGTCGTGAATTTGTCAACGGCGGACGATTTTCACACACGATAATTATACCGTTTGAAGGTATTGAGCTCAGCTTTCCAGTGATATAAATTTCTTTGCGATAGGACTAGATTTGAGTGATTGGCGACGAATATAATTGAAAAAATACACTCTTGTCTTTCTGGCCATCAGTTCAAACTTATTGCTCGCGACTCGCTATTCTAGGGATTTCTCTTTGCCACAATGCATGCGTCTTGGATATCAAACAAAGCTCTTGGATCTCAGCTTTGCAGCGCAGTTTGAACCGTGAGATTTGCTTTAGTTTGAGCGAGATGGCGAACAAAATGAATAGTCACAGGCACGGCCGGCCCACAGAAGGTTTTCTTGGGGGGATTAGTTTAATACGAGTGGTGGGCTTGAGCATGAGGCGAGGCATGCGAGACGTATTAGTGCCGTGCCCTCTTCTGAGTCTGTGCAACTCATTGTTGGTGCCAGATATTGGCATGGGATCTGTATATAGGAACTTAGCTTGATTGGAACAGTTGACACTGAACTTGTGCAAAAGAATAAACTGATTTTCTCACTGATTGCGAATGACACAAGCTGGATACTATTGTGCATCATGGAGTTATTTTAAGTTATTTTAATAGCTAGCTAGACAACGGAAGCAATGAGAAAATGAAGGGGCATGGGCTTCATTTTGATCCTGATTGCATGTTCCATTTGGCCCTATGCAGCCGTCCGACTGAGTTGTTCATTCATGAAACATTTCCCCTAGACGGCATGCATAAAAACGTGGACTTCTAGCTTTGATTATATAAACAATTTCTGCAATCCCCTGTGGAATTTCTCCAAAGAGGAAGCTGTGACAAGGATAGGATTTTGGCCAGGTTTTATCCCAAGAACACTGAATTGGGAGAAACCATGAAATGGATTTTCACTTCATTTCACTTCACCTGCAGCAATGCCTTGGGCGGTTTGAACTTTGAACCCCAGTTGAGATATCTTTTGGACCCTTTATGAGATTTGAAATGTCGAGCCACTGAACCATATACGATAAAATCAGGAAAACACCATTATGCTTGGGTCACATATCTCCCAGTTCTGTACACTCTACATATTGGTGCAATTTTCACGCAGGCACGGGAGAAAAGCACACTGCAATTTCCTCCTCTGCCACTGTTTGTTTGATAGGTCTACATCTACTCATATCGCTTGTCATTCTGAAATGGACTGTGCTACACTGCTGTGCACGTTGCACTGGTGAGTCGGATTACACGTTGATTAATCTCTGCTTTCTTGCACTAACATATCGACAAATGGATGCTGGATTTTTGTATTCACACAATGATTTTGTTGTCTGAAATCTTTTATTCTCCCGATGGCCTGTTGCCAATAACAGAAAAAGAATTACAGGCACGGGGATCGGATAACGAGAAATCAAAGTTTAGCTGCTTGCTGAAATAGTAGCGATGGTAATGAATAAAGAGTTTATCATGGCGTTCTTGTTGTTGTTGTTGTTGTTGTTTCAAATCTTTATTCTCATGACGACTCGTGGCCAATAAGAGATTCTAGAGTGAGATTCAGATCATGACATTGTGTGTTTGCTGTTCGTGGAAAAGTGCAGGACGATTTACTTGCATACTCCCCTGCGATGCACTTCACTTTTGGTATGGCTGTTCCTTCACTGCTTGGAGGTGTTCTTGTCACTTTGTCTGCATTAGCTGTCTTGACAGTGTGAACATGTTGGTAGTTTTCCTACTTCCACACTCCACCCGATGGTGCCAACTTTTTTTAAACATTTGAACTGAATAACCGAGACGCCATACGCTGATTTAATGGTCAGATTGTTCTGCCAGATCTTGGTGGTGGTACTTGAGTACTGGAATTACAGCCATGGCACACTCTTCTAATGACAATGATGCATACACTGCGGCTAAATCTGCCGATTTCACTGCGTTGCATGCGTTTCTGTGTGGCTCCTGCTGTCTGCTACAGGCCCATTCACAATCACCCTCACGTACAGCTCCAACTTGAATACACGTCTACATCCGCACAGGAGCTCGACTGTACCGTACCAGGTGCTGGCAAACTCTGCTGCCCCTGCACAAATTGCAAACGTGGACTGCACTGCGCAGGCCAGTCGAGCGGCATACACGGCTAGTAATATTCCTCTGGACCACAGTCGGTCGCTGTGGTCATTCGATGGAGAGCCGCTGACCACCGGGCGCCTGGGCTTCACCATCGTCACGGACTCTGTGGACTCTGGTCGGGTGCTAAATGGTGCGCACCGGACCCTCAGCCTGTTGAAATGGCCATCTCGGATAACTCTGGATATGACCGGCAGTTATACATGCACGCTGGCAAACTGCTCATCTACATTCCATATACTTGTTCTTGGTCAGTGCACTTGCTTTAACCTGTTCGCATGAGTCCATAACCCCAAGAGTGTGCAACTCTGTACATGGGGATCCGCGTGGCGGAATTCTAACATTACGTCAAAAATGACGTACACGTTCGTTGCGCTTGTACTACTCCCTGGTTCCAAGCACCGTGGAATGCGGAGTTTTGTACAGCTGTGCCTCAGTGGCATTACGTAATGTTGGAATTCCGCCGCGCAGTGGGCCTACAGCAGCCAGATCCCAGTTGCACACTCTTGGGGCTATGGACTCTTGTTGTCGGGTCTCTGACTATCAAATCTATGTGTGTTGCTTGCCAAAGCCCATGTGGAGTTTTCCCGAGCTTCGTGGCATTTGTCAAAGCTGTGTCGTGTTTGCCGAATCAGTGTGGTGTTTGTCAAAGCTGTGTAGTGAAGGCCAAAGCTGTGTAGTGCTTGTTAAAGCTGTGTAGTGCTTGTCAAAGCTGTGTGGTCCTTGTCAAAGCTGTGTAGTGTTTGTCAAAGCTGTGTGGTGTTGGGCAAAAAGCTGTGTCGTGTTTGCCGAATCAGTGTGGTGTTTGTCAAAGCTGTGTCGTGTTTGCCGAATCAGTTTGGTGTTTGTCAAAGCTGTGTCATGATTGCCGAATCAGTGTGGTGTTTGTCAAAGCTGTGTGGTGTTTGTCAAAGCTGTGTAGTGAAGGCCAAAGCTGTGTAGTGCTTGTCAAAGCTGTGTGGTCCTTGTCAAAGCTGTGCAGTGTTTGTCAAAGCTGTGTGGTGTTGGGCAAAAAGCTGTGTCGTGTTTGCCGGATCAGTGTGGTGTTTGTCAAAGCTGTGTCATGTTTGCCGAATCAGTTTGGTGTTTGTCAAAGCTGTGTCGTGATTGCCGAATCAGTGTGGTGTTTGTCAAAGCTGTGTTGTGTTTGTCAAAGCTGCGTGGTGTTTGTCAAAGCTGTGTAGTGAAGGCCAAAGCTGTGTAGTGCTTGTCAAAGCTGTGTAGTGCTTGTCAAAGCTGTGTGGTCCTTGTCAAAGCTGTGTAGTGTTTGTCAAAGCTGTGTGGTGTTGAGCAAAAAGCTGTGTCGTGTTTGCCGAATCAGTGTTTGGTGTTTGTCAAAGCTGTGTCATGTTTGCCGAATCAGTTTGGTGTTTGTCAAAGCTGTGTATTGTTTCTCAAAGCTGTGTGGTGTTGGTCAAAGCTGTGTCGTGTTTGCTGTGTTGGGCAAAGCTGTGTCGTGTTTGCCAAATCAGTGTGGTGTTTGACAAAGCGTTTCGTGTTTGCCGAATCAGTGTGGTGTTCGCCAAAGCTGAGTCGTGTTTGCTAAATCAGTATGTGGTGCTTGTCAAAGCTGTGTCGTGTTTGCCGAATCAGTGTGGTTTTTGTCAAAGCTGTGTCGTGTTTGCCGAATCAGTGTCTGGTGTTTGTCAAAGCTGTGTATTGTTTGTCAAAGCTGTGTGGTGCTTGTCAAAGCTGTGTCGTGTTTGCCGAATCAGTGTGGTGTTTGCCAAAGCTGTGTCGTGTTTGCCGAATCAGTGTCTGGTGTTTGTCAAAGCTGTGTCGTGTTTCCCAAATCTGTGTGGTGTTTGTGAAAATGTGCTTGTTAGGTCGTGTTTCACCTAGCACAAACTGTATGTTTATGTGTGTGTGGGTGTGTGTGTATGTGTGTACTTAGTGAGGTGTGGTGAGCCCATAAGGTGGGATCATTTTCAAGTCCACCCAGAGTTTTCGGGATTTCAGGGGCTGTCGGCCGTTGGGCGGTTCAATAACCAATTGAGTCATCTTTCCAAGATTCCTTTTGAGTCTCTCTCCCCTCTCCCGGGGAGACTCAAGTGACCAGTTTTGGCAGTGAGCAACAAGTACAGTACAGTACAGTATGTGTGTGTGTGGGTGCGTGCGTGCGTTTGTATGTGTGTGTATGTGTGTGTGTGTGGGTGCGTGCGTGCGTTTGTGTGTGTGTGTGTGTGTGTGTGTGTGTGTGTGTGTGTGTGTGTGTGTGTGTGTGTGTGTGTGTGTGTGTGTGTGTGTGTGTGTGTGTGTGTGTGTGTGTGTGTGTGTGTGTGTGTGTGTGTGTGTGTGTGTGATTCATCGTTTTCCTGGCCAGATATCAACTGCACAGTACCAGCCCTCGACCATGCTCACAGTAATGCTACCTCTGCTACAATCCAATACTTGGAAAGTGTGATGTATAGCTGCGTTGGAGGCTATGAGTTACTGGGGAATGCAACATCCACCTGTACGGCCGCTGGAAAACTAGACACACTGCCTGAATGTCGATGTAAGTACTGGAGTACATACTGCTTTTTTATTTTTTGTGTCACCGTCCAATGGCAGAAGCCAGTGTAAAGGAGGAGGCGTTAACCAGCCATGGCAAGAGAAGGAAAAAGAAAGAAAGAACATAATTATTGGAAGAAAATAATGCATCAACGGAGGTGAAATTGTTCACCGCAAGGCAAGGTTTAGAGGCGTCGGGTGTTCCACATTCTGGAGCGCCCACTTTTCCTCGAGAATTTGACTTGACAATTATTGACTTCTCGTGTGCTCTGCCTGTCCATAGTAAATCACAGTCAGCAAGAAGCACGAGATCCACAGTGGGGAGCGAAGAACTTATAAGAAATAATCTTCAATAGCAATGCCCATTACATGGTCCAAATAACGCCGATACAAAATAAATCCAGAAAGTGTCAGTGTCAGATGACTGACATGGGGAGCCCAAGAGAGATCCTCATCAATGGTCACTTCAAGGTACTTGGCAGAGGTGGTGATGGCCAAAGCTTGTCCATGGCTGTCGGCAGTGTACCTGACTGGTTATACTGGTTATACTGGTTATACTGGTTATACTGGTTATACTGGTTATACTGGTTATACTGGTTATACTGGTTATACTGGTTGTACTGGTTGCACCTCTGGGCTTGATGTAGAGCACCTGGGTTTTCTGCGCATTCAGTAGCAGTCCAATATCGTCTAGCCAATTTGCTACCCTAGGATCCTATTTGCTAGGCCGATGTCATCAGCGAATTCCTGGTGTGAGACAAGGGCCGGCACTGCAGACTGCAATCTTGCCGTGTAGACGACGAAGAGCAGTGGGCCTAACACGCTGCCCTGAGGAACTCCTCAGGTGCAGGGCACTGCTTCGGACAGGTTACCGTGGACATGTTGAGTTCACCCATCCAAGTAACGGCAAAACCATAGTAATGCAGTACCAGCAATACCGAGCTGGGAAAGCTCCTTAACTAGACGCTCAGCCTGGACACGGTCAAACGCCTTCGACATGTCAATGAAAGCCACACCAACAAACTTATGCTGAGAGCGAGCCATTTGCCATCGGTTAACGGCCAGTGTGAGTGCATCTTTAGTCAAATGAAACTTCCGGTAAGCGAATTGGGTCGGAGGCAGGAGATGATGGGTGTCAAGGTACTGCATGAGTTGCTTCTTGACGAGTTACTCTGCAATACGAGAGAGCACAGGAAGGAGAGAAACAGGTCTGTAGTTCTTCGCTTGAAAGGGGTCTCCACATGTGGAGACCCCTTTCAAGCGAAGAACTACAGACCTGTTTCTCTCCTTCCTGTGCACTCTCGTATTGCAGAGTAACTCGTCAAGAAGCAACTCGGGATGGTGGAGAAGTAGAGTCATACTTGTCGAAATTCCATAGACGTCAGTATAGAGGTTTAGGCCAGAACTCTCTCGAATTTACTAGTACTGCACTCTTAGCATCCACAACAAGGCATGCCGAGGAAGACCTTTCCTTTTTGAAAATTTTGCATTCGTAGATCTTGACGTTCACTTTGGCTTCACTTGCTCTGATGGTCACAAACTGAGCAATCTTCTCAGGTACTGCACTGCAGGTAAGATTGCCAACAACGTCGCACACTTCCTTCCGGCAGGCTTTTGTTCAGAAACAAGTTCCCATACTCCACTGTCTGTGTTGTCCTCTTCGAAGTTAGAAAGTAGGTCACTCTGCGCTGGGTTGGAAGCATTTTTCGAATTTTCGAGCTGCGATACGATTGTGCTCCCAGGAGAGGATCTACAAGGTGTAGAACTGTCGACAGCTACGGAGGTCTCGGAGGTCGTACGGTGGTCGCTGTCTGGAGTACCCGCACTTGTACTCGTTGTGGCGGTGCCACCAGGTCGTTTTGTCTGTTTTTTGGCCTTTCTTGTTCGTTGTTTTTTGGTCGACTTTTTCGGAAATTCCATCACCGTGATCAAATGCCGATGATCCAGCAGCTTTCAGAGACAGTTCCTCAACCTTCCGGGTGATCATATCAATCTTGGTTATCAAACTCTTCTCTCCATCTGCTACCTCGCACCGCTCTCGGTGGATTTCGGCTACAATTTCGGCCATCCGTTTAGGCAATCACTACATTTGTTTGTAAGGACTGAGCTGGGTGAAGGACTCCCATATTCGGGGGGGGGGGGGTCAACCACTATACTAATACTACTTGCACTTGTCGCCATGGCCAGGGCAAAAAAATCCTGACATGGGACAACCTAAAACAGAAAACTTTCCCAAAAGGATGCAGAGCTCTCAAAACTGCATCCTCATCTTCTGGCTACAAGAACAATTTCCCTTGAGAGCAACGCATGCATATTGGCTATCAAAGGAAGCGCTAGAATCTCAACTTTCTTTTGCAGCTTGAATCGTGAACATCCTTTGAGTGTGAGTAAGGAGACGATAGAAAATGCGAGAAGGTGTTGTTTTGCAATTTAGAGGCATGGTAGGGGGACTTGTAGAGAATTTAGCAGTCTTCCTGGCCTGTCTTTTGAGCTGGAAACTATCGTGCATCTTCGTCAGATCCACATCTTTCCGACAAGCCATGGATCGTGAAAATCCGTCAATGTGGAGTGACAATAAAATAAATTTAGTTCTGAACCTGAGCATGCAGGTGAGTGCAGTGTGAGTTTGCGTTCATCATGACGTGGCCAGCTCCCCCGGATCAAGGCTTGGCAGGGAAAGGGTTAAGGTCACGGTGTCACATTATCATTCGAATGTTTTTGGGTGTGCTGCTAATGGGCCGGGGATGTAAGATCGCAGTGCTTTAATGTGCGGGCTCTTTGTATAAATAGAATAGGGAGACCATTAACCCTTTGCGTGCGGATGACATGTATACACGTGCCTGAACCCCATGCCGGTTCTCTGAGGACGTGTATACACGCGCTTCGGTTTGCGTCGTGTACGTGGTGAATAGACCAGTGTACAAAGTTTCGTTACTCTGTG
>NC_088645.1:43875528-43923028 GCF_964019385.1 Sycon ciliatum | reverse complement strand
CTGAATCATCCACCTCTGCTAATGCCATCACCAGGGCAAATGCCATTCCGTGCAATCTTTTGACCCCCGACCGCTTCACACGATGTGGCGATGCTGCTGCGTGCTCTTCTGCACTTGCATGTCAAGCAGTGCACACCACGGTATCTGATGTGGATAGTGTTTCTGGCTTCGCGCACCAGAGCTCTCCCAATACCTCCCCACAACACGTTGCAGATATGTACGGTAACAGTGATTCCTTATGTAATTCTTGCGGCGATGGCAGCATTACTCGTCGTCCAAGAAGGACTTGCCGAGACCCTCAAACTGAGCCTCAAGATCAGTTCTTACCTGAACGCATCCCGAAGCTAATACTGGATTCTGATTATGGATATTGCCAACGATATGTCCGCGGGGATTCTCTCCATCAAATTCAAGTCTCTCCGATCTCTTTTGGCCGAAACCGTGTAGAGGGCAATGGATTCTCTCCTATAACCCCATGTAATGTGTGTAGCCTGCCTGGTAATGGTGACTCGGCTAACATCACTGGCGCAACTCAGCTGGTAATGTCGAAGGGAAATACCTGTACTGGGTCTTTGCGATGGCCAGATGAATCAACCCCCATGAAAGAACGCGGCTATCAAACAGCGAAAGCACCGTGTCTGAATGCCACCGGTGCAGGCATGCTGGAAGAGAGTGCCACACGCCTGGACTTTTCACAGCTTTACGACCTAGAGGAGCCACCAAACCCACCTGAAGCATGCACCTGCTCTAAGCCTGTTACGATTGAAAGTAACAAATGCAGTCTGTCAGCCCCTGAACTTTTCACGGAACGTGGCGATATCGGCACGTGTAGTCCACACTGTGCTTCATCCTGCAAGCATCGGCATGGCACCGCTGTATCAGCACCTGGAGCAGTGTATCCTACGAGATCTGACGTAGATAGTGCCTGGGCACTTGCACATCAGACCTCTCCCGATACCTCTCTACCAAATGCGGCATATCCCTATGGTAACTGTGCCTCTAACAGAAGTTCTTGTATCATTGCCAGCAATACTGGTAGTCAAAGAATGACCTGCACAGATTCTGGCTCTGTTCGTGAGAATCAACACGGCCTTGAGCACACCATCGGAAGGAAATTGATACTGGATTCGAATCCTGGAGAACTTCGAGGGATCATTCATCATTCGATGCCTGCAAGTCGAGTCTCGTCGATATCCTCTAGTCAGAACGGTATGGTATCGGATGATAATGAACGATCTCCAAGAACGCCAGGCAGTGTGTTTGGTTCCACTAGCAATCTTGGCCTGTCCAACCGTAGTACCAATAGTGGACTGCATCAGATGGAGGTCTCCAGCATTGCGAATACACAATCACCAGCCAGCCCACAGCTCCGAGCTATGCCGCGTTCCCGGCACACCGGCGAAGCCCTGGAGAGGTGCGTTGAGAATGCCGTCGGCGTGTCCGATGCGAATGTCGGTCACCTTTCCGCATCGACAGAGGAGGCTGGATTTGGACGGGAAGCGAGCGCCAGTGCAGACAGCAATTGCCCGGTGAGTGCTACTCCAACAGAGATGCAGCCTGAGCACGATGTGGTCACTAGGAAGACCAGTGAACATGCAGCAATCGACAGCAGTAATGCAACTACATACCATCGGTATCAGGCAATAGCAAATTGTGCAGAAGCTGAGTATACACGGATTAGCACAACCTCCTTGACCGAAACCAGCACAATTGCCCCGTATACGACCAGATACACATGTAGTGTGCCATCTATCAGTCAAGTCGAATATGATGTTGCCGTCGAATTTCCAACTGCAGCCACCACAAAAGCAAGCCAACACTGTACTGTGTCTGTGCGATCGCCTGATGAGTTAACCCCCATGAAAGCACGCGGCTATCAAACAGCGAAAGCACCGTGTCTGAATGCCACCGGTGCAGGCATGCTGGAAGAGAGTGCCACACGCCTGGACTTTTCACAGCTCTACGACCTAGAGGAGCCACCAAACCCACCTGAAGCATGCACCTGCTCTAAGCCTGTTACGATTGAAAGTAACATATGCAGTCTTTCAGCCCCTGCACTTTTCACGGAACGTGGCAATATCGGCACATGCAGTCCACACTGTGCTTCATCCTGCGAGCATTGGCATGGCACAGCTTTATCAGCACCTGAAGCAGTGTGTCCTACGAGATCTTACGTAGATAGTGCCTGGGCATTTGCACATCAGACCTCTCCGGATACCTCTCTACCAAATGCTGCATATCCCTATGGTAACTGTGCCTCTAACAGAAGTTCTTGTATCATTGTCAGCAATACTGGTAGTCAAAGAACGACCTGCACAGATTCTGGCTCTGTTCGTGAAAATCAACGCGGCCTTGAGCACACCATCGGAAGGAAACTGATATTGGATTCGAATCCTGGAGAACTTCGAGGGATCATTCATCATTCGATGCCTGCAAATCAAGTCTCGTCGATATCCTCTAGTCAGAACGGTATGGTATCGGATGATAATGAACGATCTCCAAGAACGCCGGGCAGTGAGTTTGGCTCCACTAGCAATCTTGGTCTGTCCAACCGTAGTACCAATAGTGGACTGCATCAGATGAAGGTCTCAAGCATTGCGAATACACAATCACCAGCCAGCCCACAGCTCCGAGCTATTCCGCGTTCCCGGCACACTGGCGAAGCCCTGGAGAGGTGCGCTGAGAATGCCTTCAGTGTGTCCGATGCAAATGTCGGTCACCTGTTCGCATCGATGGAGGAGGTTGGATCTGGAGCTGAAATGAGCGCCAGTCCAGCATCTAGACATCACATCATTATGGCCAGTGCAGTCAGCAATTGCCAGGTGAGTGCTACTCCAGTAGAGATTCATTCTGAGCACGATATGGTCACGAGAAAGACCAGTGGATATGCAGCAATCGACAACAGTAATGCAACTACATACCATCGGCATCAGGCAACAGCAAATTGTGCAGAAGCTAAGTATAAACGGATTGGCACAACCTCCTTGACCGAAACCAGCACAATTGCCCCGTATACGACCAGATACACATGTAGTGTGCCATCTATCAGTCAAGTCGAATATGATGTTGCCGTCGAGATTCCAACTGCAGCCACCACAAAAGCAAGCCAACACCGAAACACCCTACCGGTCAAGGAAAGTAACTACATGAGTGGATACACAGCTCATGAGACCTTTCCCGGCAGAACAGAACGTAGCGGGGATTACAGTGAATGCGCAAGCAGCACGAGTGCAACTCCAGGGATACTTCAAGTGGATGGTTGTGGTTCAAGTGCAACTGCGGCCAAGCCATGCCTTCTTTCCGCAGAGCGGCCGGCCGAATGCAGTCCCTCGGTTCCCACTTGCCCACGGCCACAAGCGGCCAAGCCCCTGGCTCCTGCAGCACCAAGCATGAGTGCACCAAAGGTGGGCGTAGTTGATGGCCGAGAGCCCATGCCTGAGAACACAAGGCAGACCATCGAAATGCCAGGAGACCTGCTGGGAGAAAACAATTCTGACCGGCCTGATAGGAATCGGTATTCATTGCACTTGATGAGGCGAGGTAAATGGCCTCAAGATGAGAATACCTATGTGGACATTGGTTAGAAAACTGATGAAAAAGGACTCATTGGGTCCAGTTCACCAATGCAAACAGCTAGTTAGTAGTTTAGGAAAAATATTGCAAATCTGTGTGCTTCTCTTTTTTTTAAAGAGAAGAAACCCATGATAACGAATATGTGGACAAGCTAAGTATCCGAGTTTAAACTTCTCTTGTTTGCTCAGCTTTTCTTGTTCAGTCTCTCTTCCTTACAAAATATATCTCATTAACAATAACCTGAAACACAAACTTAATACATACCCATATTTAGAGTCAATCTGTGGTTGAAGTTCAAGAAACGGGACGGGTCGGTTGTGGGGGGGGAGGGGGGGGGGGTGGTGGGTGATGTACTGGCTTGCATAACCAACTCACTGGTTTTAATCCTCTATTCACTGCGCCCTTTTTTCTCTCGATTTTAATCATCAGCTAGGAAGGTTGCTGCAGGTACGGATGATTGGAAATACTGCAAAAAAAATGAATTTCAGAATCGCAATCCATTCTTTGCAACCTGGCACACCAATCTCTTTTAAACCTTTCAGCGATGTGGAGAGTTTACGGTTTTTTCATATTATTTTATACTGCGGTATCATACACCAAACTCACAAGGGAGAAAACAACAATATAATAGGTATGTTAAAGGGGAACTCCGGTCCAAAATCACCCCCATTTTTTATTGCGGAATCCATTAGAGTATGTCGTAAGTGGTAGAATGGCGAAAACCGGAAGCTTCTACGACAAGGATAACATACCTAAATTACCAATTGTGCAATTTTCCATATTTGGCACGAGGGGGCCCCCTCCCACCCTGTGACGTAAAACGTTCTCAGCCCGGTCCACTCAGATGAAATTTTCAAATAATTGAAGCAAGAATGAAAAGTCCTTGGCCATTGTTGAAGTGCTTGTTGTTCTGTGCCATGCCCGATTTATTGTCACAACTCGCTGCTGCGTCTCTGGATGCAACAATGTCACAAAGAAAGAGGCGCCTGCGGGCTGTCGTAGCATGGCTTTCCTCTGGCTGACGCGAACCTGACGACAGCTTGGCTATGGAGAGTATGTTGGAAGGATTTTTCTCCGACGAAAAATAATCGTGTCTGCACTGAGCATTTCACTGAGATGTGCTATGAAAGAGATTTCCAACAAGAGTTTGCACAAAGCATTGGTGGCTATAACTTATAAGCAGAAGCAGCAGCGACGCTTGAAGCCAGGGTCTCTGCCATCCTGAAACTTGGCGGTGCATGTCATACTAATAGTTAGTAGCTCCTCTACCTCTGCTGCCAGCAAAAGCAGACCATCTTCGATTTACTTCCAGGAACGTGAGCACGATGAGGTAAGTGAACGGCATGATTTTGTGCCGTCCAGAACGTAGCTCTAAACGACTACAGTCCTACTCAAAGTCCTCTACTCAAAATCCTAGTCAGTGAAGTCGAGAATTGATGTAATGTACATGGAACGTTATCATGTGTGTTATTTCGGTTCTCTTTATCTGTAAGTTTCCATTGCGTTACTTTCCGGTTGCAGCTACACTGCCACAAATACAAGGTACAGTATGATTTGTAGTCTGGAAATTTTCCATGCTGTCATACTGAAGTGGGCACCAAAACGTGTCCACTTTTCGTACAATGCCATGAGAGCACGGGTACAGTCGGCATGTCTGTCCCACAATGCCAATATAGGGAGAGCGCACGCCAAAACCAAGGAGGGTGTGCTCAGGTACAGGCTGGAATACACCAAGAGCACAAAGTGGCCAAGAAGCTGCACGACAATGTCCTGCAACTTCTTGAAGGACCTGTTGAACGATGTGCATACAACCATTCTCGGCATTCGCAACGGCACCGGCACAACCCCATGCTCCCGAACACAGTACAGTCTTGTGCCATTGTATCTGTCAACTTTACCAGATTGTTCATGCAGCTGCATTGGTGCAAAGCATGCGCCCACCCGAAAACACAAATATTGCCCGAGTCAAGAATAGTTATAAATCGTGTCTGTCAACTGTTTTCTACATTCTGCATGCACATGTACCAATGATTATGTGAACGTCAACCAGGCCAAGAAGCATTATCATCATCATCATCATCATCATCATCATCATCATCATATGACTCGGCAGCTGCCGGAGGGCTCTCCCCATTGCGAAAGTGGTACAACCTCCTTAAGGAAGAGGGCCAAAAATACGGCTACAACATCAACGAAACAAAAACGCAACTACTCGTCAAGCCTGGCTTTGAGTCCTTGGCTGCCGAGACTTTTGGTGACACAACTATCCACGTCAAGTCTCGTGGCGTACAGTATCTGGGCGCTGCTATCGGGACTGAGGCATTCCTCGGAGAATTCAAAGAGACAAAAGTAGAAGAGTGGGCGAAACATACAGAGATTTTAGCAAATTATGCCGCATCAGAGCCGCATGCAGCATACTCTGCGTTGACCCATGGCTTAGTCAACAGATGGAACTATGTGTTTCGAACTATGGCTGTTTCTGCGGAGGACTTGGCGCCGTTGGAGCGGGAGCTTCACTCCTCACTTCTACCGGAGCTCGTGGGACAACCGAGCGTGCCTCTGAAAGACATTGATATTCTAAAGCTCCCGACACGGGATGGTGGGATGGCCCTTCCGGACCTCACGACTCGACCACGGTTTGAGCACCAGGGCTCCAAGCAAGTGTCCGGACCTATGGTGAAGGAGGTTCTGGGCGATTTCGCTAAGGATAGCGATCCAATTTCTCTCGCTGGAGATGTGCCGGCTTCTGCAGATACTGCTGACCGTGGTGGAGCGTCTCCCACTCCCACGATGACGGCAACGGAGGTGCAGCCGCGGGAGGTCGCTGGCAACTCAAACCCTGGACCGGATGTGGCTGCTGATGTTGCTGGTGCTGGTACCCCCTTTCAGAGGATGATCGATGAAATGCGTCACAAAAAGCGTGTCGTCCACACCGAAAACCGGGAGCGCGCAAAGGCAGCCAGGAACAAAATAGTGGACACGAGCGATGAGATGACGAAGCGACGAATAGAAGAACACACGGAGAAAGGATCATCCTCATGGCTGAGCGTGCTGCCCCTGGCGGAGCATGGCTTTCGTCTCACCAAGCGTGACTTCCGGGATGCTCTGGCATTGAGATATGCATGGCCGCTAGCCAATACACCAGCAACCTGTGTGTGTGGTGAGCTGTTCTCAGTTGAGCATCAGCTATGTTGCGCCAGGGGCGGCTTCCCGACACTTCGTCATAACGAGATACGTGACCTGCTGGCGAGGGAATTGACTGAAGTCTGCACTGCCGTTTCGACAGAACCAGCGCTGCAACCTCTTTCTGGTGAGAGGTTTCCTCTTCGGTCAACGAACCGCCGAGAGGATGCGCGCCTGGACATAGCCGCTCGAGGGTTTTGGACCCGTGGGGAGGAAGCTTTTTTTGATGTAAGGGTATTTTGCCCAGATGCTCCTTCCTACGGGTCCAGAACCCTTCCTGCATTGTACCAGCAGCACGAGCGGCGTAAGTGGAACGAATATGGGCCAAGAGTCACAAATGTAGAAAGAGCCGCTTTCACACCTCTCGTGTTCTCTGTGCATGGTGGTTGTGGGAGGCTGTGCAATGTGTTCCTCAAGAGACTGTGCCAGATGCAGGCCGAGTCATCGGGATCTCACTATTCCCAGGTCATTGGTTTACTCCGCTGTCGGCTGTCTTTTGCTTTGCTGCGTGCTGCTGTGTTGTGCATACGTGGGGCTCGGTCACGGTACCACCATCCGGCGAGATGTTTTCATGATGTCTCGATTGCCGTGGCCGAGTCAGGTCTAGTTTGTTAAGTATCGTGCTGTGTCCTGACTGTGCATGCGGGATTGGTATGGCGTTTACCCTTTTGTTGCTGTTTTGTTGCTTTCTTGCCTTTAAGCATGTAATTGTGTTCAATTGTTGTATTTCATGGAAAAACGATCTTTGCGTTGGATTCATTTAAACTATTATTTGTGTAGGGTTCCACTCCTTCATCTTGGGAAATTGTGTTTTGTTTGCCCAAAGAAGTGGCTTCATCATCATCAAAAAAAAAAAAAAAAATCATCATCATCATCATGAATCATCATCATCATCATCATCATCATCATCATCATCATCATGTCCAACTGCTTCCTCAAAGCCCTGGTGCGCATCTGCATAGGCTTCTGGGTACAGCTGCTTTATCCTCGATACCACACAAGACGGTATCACACGCCGCTGCTTGCGTCCAAAGTATCCATGGGTGAACCATGTGTATTGTCTATACGCCACATGTCTCCAAATCCTGCACAAAACAGTTGGAGAGATGTAGATACACATACCACGAGTGTCTTCATGATTGTGTAAAAGTAAATAGTTTCAGTGTAAATAGTTTCGGATTCGAATTAATATTTCTATGGGCTACTAAAGACACTTTGGCCTTTTTTCATTTACATCACTTTTACACACAGTTGAAACACTTACAGTGCTAGGAATAGTATGAATGAAAGACATCGTTGTACCAGTATAATTATATTGGCATGGGTGCAATAGAACTTCATGATTGTGTGGTGGAAGTTGGTGAATTTGAATACTGTACACAAAATCATTGCACAACACTTCCCATCTACTTTGTACCGGTACATGAAACATGGAAAGAAAGAAAATAATGAAACCGATTCAGTGAATCCTCACCTGTTTGACCACGGTCCACACCTTGCCCGAAATTCTTCGAAGGAAAGCAATGCCACCTCGAGCACTGATTTTCGCAGGCAAACAACAGCAAACTCTGAGTGCTGCGTGACGCACTGCAGCCCTTCCTGCTCGCCGCGTTTACTGAAAGCTGCAGGAACCTCCCAGCAACAAGTCGACTCCACCTCGCTCCACATCAGGCTGCATTGTCCGCAAAGGCATCAAGCAGTGCTTCTCACGCGAGCACTTGCAACCAAAGCGTTCTCTTCACGTTCATCTGTTTTGTAGTCTCAGAAATATTACTTGTAGACAGTTTCGCAGACGCTGATGCGCGCTTCGGCTCGAACCTAAAAGGCCTCGGTGTTGCTGAATCCGAAGTGGCGTCCACCTCCACACCTCCCGTGGTCTCCTCTTCCTCCAACATGATGATCGAATGAATACTAGTACAAGGATAAGGGTTATTGATTGAAGAAAAAACAGTGAATACCTTTTCAAAATTTCTGTAGGTCTACAATTTGAATGAAAAAATTTGGAGGTCACTGAGAACGTTTTACGTCACAGGGTGGGAGGGGGCCCCCTCGTGCCAAATATGGAAAATTGCAATTGGTAATTTAGGTATGTTATCCTTGTCGTAGAAGCTTCCGGTTTTCGCCATTCTACCACTTACGACATACTCTAATGGATTCCGCAATAAAAAATGGGGGTGATTTTGGACCGGAGTTCCCCTTTAAGCAAGTTTGTCATGTCCCGGATAGCCTGACGAGTTGGTCGCTAAAGGATAATTGTGAAGATTTGCTGTGAGCCGAGATGAGTTTCTATAGTGATTGTCTCGCATTGGAACAACTATACTCGCTGTGAAGTCCGCAGCCATGTAAACGTGTCTTTTAAGGTAGTTTTAAAAATAGCAATAAACAGAACAAGTTCTGCTGTCATCGCCACACTACAACGAAGTCATGAAAGTTTTTCAAAATAGATTTTCCTGTCACGTTCATCAGTGGAAAATCGTGACTGAAGAGTACCCTGCTGAATAATATTATTAATATACTCTGAAGTACATTCAATAAAGGCCGATTCATACTTCATTTTTGCGACGCGAAAGCGCGATGCAATGCGTTGAGTTTGCGACGTCGCACTTGCTTCGCAAACCAACGCAAACACCAAAACGCCAAAGTTGGCCAAGTTCAACTTTTCGCGATAGCAATGCGAGACGACAGCGCTTCACCATGGTAAAAACAATGGCGGCACGGGCGCGTAGGAGTTCACAATTTATTTTGTCTGGAAATGTTTTTCGGACGAGTTGCTTTTTGAATGATTTCCCGGAGCTCGAGAACATGTTGTTTGCGACGTCGCACTTGCTTCGCAAACCAACGCAAACACCAAAACGCCAAAGTTGGCCAAGTTCAACTTTTCGCGATAGCAATGCGAGACGACAGCGCTTCACCATGGTAAAAACAATGGCGGCACGGGCGCGTAGGAGTTCACAATTTATTTTGTCTGGAAATGTTTTTCGGACGAGTTGCTTTTTGAATGATTTCCCGGAGCTCGAGAACATGTTGTTGACAAGGAAGACTTTTTGTATTTGGTTTTCATTTCCTTGCTGTCTACTCTTCCTGTACGGTGTCACCAAGAGTACCTAAACAGTTTATGTATTACTGATTTTCATTTCCACACCTTGTACACGTATTGTGGCAATGGCTACGTTCGATGATTCACAGTCGTTTTCTGAGATGCTCCAAGACTCCAGCTTTCACTCTCAGCCCGAGCCCGAGTCACCTGAAGTGAGTGTAGTGGAAGGAAAGCCGAGCCACGAGGAGTACTTTGTTGAAGAGGTGCGACGGTACGGGTGTCTGTGGGATAAAACCTCAAAGCATAACAAGGACAAGTGAGTTACTTGCCTTTCTTGCATACAGGTAGATTTGTTCTTTCACATTTCTTGTCCATTTTACATGTACAGAAATTTATTCTAGGCTACAATGTAGTTGTCCAGTGTGGAATGTGCTGGAATTTGCACATTACACCGCAGTCATTAGATCGATCTGCCTTATATAATAGCATGCAGAATTGTGTGGAACTAGGATGGCTTGATTGGGGTTTCAACACTTTTGTTCGGAATATGAAATGCCGCCAGTGACTGGGACAGGCTTGATCATAACATGGGCGCACACACTGTACTCAGGGATACATAACATCGAGTATCAGCCTCGTTCTTGGCATGGCAGGAAAATGTGCCCTATTTATAAAGTTCAATTGCAATTGTTCATTACTTACTTGAAATTGTTGTCTCCACATCGACCACTTCATCTACTTTATACCTGTAATCCTTTTTGTTTCATGTGCATGCTATTTCCAGATTCTTGAAGGAGCGTACATGGTTGAAGGTGGCAGAGTCGCAACCTGCCAAGGATCTCCAGCTGAGATCACCCGCCGAATGTCAAAAGAAATTTAAGTATCTACGCGATACTTAAGTGCGTCTGAAGAGGGAGCACATCTCCAAGTTACCCCGGAGTGGCTCCGGAACCGTCTGTGTTCCTGCTCCTGCATGGCACTTATGGAGTTGCATGAATTTTGTAGACTCAACAATAAGGAAGAGGACAACTACATCAAACACTGGTGAAGCAACATGTGTCCCCCCTGCCGCTGTGCCTCATTCCCCTCAACCTCTTCTCTCTCTTCCTCTCTTCCTGTCTCGCCTTCCTCTCTCCCTCTCTCGGCTTCCTCTCTTCCTCTGGCCCTGTCTCCTCTTGGTGAGGATTGCTCAGAGGAGGAAGCACCGGACAGCCCAGCACCCGCCGTTCGATCAGCACCACCTCTGCCATCACCAGCTGCGGAGAAAATGGCAACGGCACCAAAGGCCAAGAAACGGCGTGCTGACGACATGGACTTGACTAGTAGTTTGGTATCAACGGCTAACACCGTGTTGTCGTTGGCCAAGCAGAGGGTAAATGCACCAGCCAGCGACAACGAAGACGCCGCCTGGTGCAATGCACTTGCCCTTAGCATGGGACATTTGTCCAGAAAAAACAAGGCCCAGTTCAAGGCTAAAGTTCAGCAGCTTTTGGCCGACTTCGAGGAGTGATTCTGTGCAGTTGTTTGATTGCCAGATCACAATACCGGTCATCAGGTCATGTATTCCAACATAATATTGATTGTTTATCGTCAGATTGATTCTGTGCAGTTGTATGATCGCCAGATCAGAATACCGGTCATCAGGCCATGTAAAATACAGTGCTGCTCAATGAAATCCAGTCGCGTCACTCAAGTTTGCGCCTTGCAGCATTCCTCTTCCCAGTGTCGCAGGTCTATGGCCGTGTACTTTACTGACGTCATGACGCGGCTAGATCTCATTGAGCAACACTGTATATTGATTGTTTATGGTCAGATTTCTCCCGGAAATTAGGGCAATGCAGATGAATCGTCAGCCATGAATAACATTATTACAAGTTATTTTTGAGTACTGGAAATAAGGGAATATGAAACAACCAACGTAGGACGGGGAAAGCTAGACCAGAGCGCCCATCATTACGGGGTTGAAGCAGAGTCCACATTCACGCTTGCTCAAATTCATGCACACGCACACACGATGCAGAGATGAGTTTGCATGCAAACATTTATATGCATGCCTCATTTACCCTAATTGCGTGAGCAAGCTCAAGTTACTTGCAACAGCAAAACCAGACAAAGAATATCCAAAAAAGAATAACTATAAAGTTAGTATAAACACATACTATAAACACGCTCACACATCTGGACTTGCAGATAAAGCTAGACCAGAGCAAACGTAATTACGGGATCGAAGCAGAGTCCACATTCGCACTTGCTCAAATTCATGCACATGCACACACACAACAGCAAAAACGGACGGAGGATACCAAAAATAATCATGGAAGCCCGAACAATGAAGAGGAAAAGGAGTAGAAAACCAGCAAAAAATAATAACTATAAACACTCTCACACCCACACAACAGGACGAAGAATACCAAAAAATAATAATGGAAGCCCGGACAAAGAATAAGAAAAGGAGTAGAAAACCAGCAAAGAATAATAACTATAAACACGCTCACGCCCACACACACAACAGGACGAAGAATACCAAAAATATTCATGGAAGCCCGGACAAAGAATAAGAAGAGGAGTAGAAAACCAGCAAAAAGGATAACTATAAACACGCTCACACCCACGCACACACGCACACACACACCTACGCACACACACCCATACACACACGCACACACACCCATACACACACGCACACACACCCATACACACACGCACACACACACACACACACCGGCACACACACCTACACACACGCACACACACACACGCACTTACCGTATTTCCCCGATTATAGGTCGCACCTTTTTACACTAAAAATAAAAATAAAGGGTGAAAAAGGTGAAAAGGGTGAAAAGGGTGACTTGCAATCGAGTCAATATATCAAAACAATATTGCTCAAACCTGGAAATGGGGGTGCGACTTATAATCAAGTGCGACCTATAATCGGGGAAATACGGTATGC
Source organism: Sycon ciliatum (assembly GCF_964019385.1). NCBI lineage: Eukaryota > Metazoa > Porifera > Calcarea > Leucosolenida > Sycettidae > Sycon > Sycon ciliatum. The sequence continues at coordinate 43,910,282 of NC_088645.1, read as the reverse complement.
ACGCACACACACACACCTACGGACACACCTACGCGCACACACACACACACACACACACACACACCCACACGGACACACCTACACACACACACACACACACACACACACACACATACACACACACACCTACACACACACACACACACACACACACACACACCTACACACACACACACAGAACAGGACGAAGAATACCAAAAATAATAATGGAAGCCCGACCAGAACACTCATCAATGAATTTCTGTGACAGCATCCACTTGCCAGGACACAGCTCCAGCAGGTGACAAGAAAAACCGTGCCAGCTGCTCGCGCAATGTCTTGACATGCCTTGTGAAGTTGTTGCTTGCTGCCTTGGTAATGTCAGTGAGTCCGCCGTTCTTGAAATCAATCCGCCAAGAGCCCTCGCTCACTCGACCGTTGACGTCTGTGTCAATGAAGCCACTTGGACAGTAGGTTGCGCTGCTCTCCGTCTGGAGGAAATTGTGCAAAACTACACAGGCCTTCGTGAAATGCACAACATTTTCAGGCTTCGCATTTATTGGCTGCCGAAACAATCGCCACCGAGCCACAAGAATGCCAAAAGCATTTTCCACAATGCGTCTAGCCCTACAGAGGACAAGTGAGGAAAGAAAAAAAGTATTTATATCAGCACAAGCAATGGTGTTCTCCAATGTTGCATGCTGCAACACTGCAAATCGTGTGTACTGCAGCTATAACGGTAGGGGATCGATACAGAGGTCAGTCGTTGAACAGTATGCATTTTATTGCTACCATACTTTGACCAATTTAATTAGCATTGGACCCTCTCTAGACTACCTACATAGAACATACAGTACTAAATCACATAAAATGTAAAAGACAGATTTTTCCAGACTACATTCAGACTACATTTTCAAATTGTAACCTTTTGACCTTGAGCAATTCAGCACTTGTGCTACTGGTATAACAAAAACAAAAATATCAACCAATGTACATGTACCAGATGGATGAAAAATTATAAACCCAGGGCCCGGACTGGTTGTAAAATATATAAATCTGGGGCTTTTAAAGGAGATAATACGGTATTGGAGCAGAATGAAGAATGGAAACCGAGGTCATTTGGAGTCTCATACTTTGACAGCCGGTAATTGAAGATCCGCTTGTCAATTGAAAGTTGCTTCCCAGGGTAAGGTCGCATCATGTAGGAGCTACTTTAATCAATGGTTTCACTTCATCTCTCTCTTTCCACCCTGAACACTTCAGTTATAGTTTGCATTTTTCTCTATCTAAATGTAAATGTTGCACGCTCTCTTCATAAAATCGCTTGTTCCATCATGTAATATTGCGATGTTATTGTAATGTTTATCCCACAGATGATTGTCACAAGAAAACGTTCTTTGAAAACCGCTGTGAACTTGCGATTACTATTGTTCTTATTAATGATAGTTCACAAGTGTTTTAATACTAGTAAAGGCCTGAAGCATGCACTGTTCTTTTTAGGATTGCATTTTGTCTAATGAAAAACAAACTGGCGCTAGTCTTGTTATTACCTGCTGATGCCGACTCTAGAGACTGGCCAAAGGCACTCATAGAGAACACACCGCCGTCACTTTCGCGACCACTGGCGCCGATGTCAACCATGATGAAGCGGTATTGCGCATCCACAGCGGCCAGAAGAACGATGGAGTGGAAGTTCTTGTAGTTGTAGAAGCTACTGCCAGAGTTGTGAGGTGCTTGCATATTGATGTGCTTCCCATCGATCGCACCAATGCAGTGTGGGAAGTTCCACCTCGCGTAGAAATCAGTAGCTACAGCAGCCCATTCAGCTGGTTTTGAAGGGCACTGCATGTATTTGTCCACAAGACCAGCCCAGATGGCTTGGCATACATCGATAATGATGTGGTGGGCAGTGGAGTGGCCCACACGGAACTGGATAGCAATGTTCTGCATGGACTCTCCTGAGGCCAGATATCGCAGCGTCAGGGCTAATCGTTCCGCATTGGTGATTTCTGGTCTTGTTGCGGAATTCAGCTGACGCCTCACCGGCAAGAACGGCTCTATCAGGACGAGTAAGCGGTCGAAAACAGCCGGGGACATACGCACATACTTGAAGTGCAGGCTCTCGTCTACACTTCTCATTTGCACAATGTCTGACTGGTACGACCCTCGCTCTAACCTGTGCTGGTAATACGGACGAACACACCAACGTCTGGTCCGTGCTGTCCTCCGACGCTGAAACGCAGCAGCTAGCAGCAAACAGGCTGCTGCGACATCCAACGCTGTGTCCATATCCATCTTGCTCTTGCTCTTGCGCTCGTCTCTCTCAAAATGAAAAGAAACACGAGAACCACATCATGTCAGTGGATTTTTGCAGTTTCCCGGCACAACTTCCCGTTGCCAAGAGAACAACATTTTTTAGTTGCAAAAAAGTTGACCACGTGAAGTGCGACTCGCGGCGTCTCGCAAAATGACCTGAAAAGTATAAATCAGCCGTCGCCAACGCAAGACATTTCGCACTTTCGCATCGCGCTTTCGCGTCGCAAAAAATGAAGTATGAATCGGCCTTAATGCGTTAAGCTTTGGTAGTACTAGTAGGTTCGGCTCTGTTTTTCTTTCCTTTCTTTCTTGTTTTGAATTGTACGTTGAACTCATTGGATTTCTTTGTATTCTGTATCTCGTTATCATTATATTTCCCTCTAGCCCTCTCGCTTAGGATGAGCTTTCTTTTTTATGGCAGCTTAAGCGAAGGCTATATACCTGCTTTATGCAGGTTGATGCCAACGCGAACAAGCAAAATAATAATAATAATAATAATAGTACTAGTAGGTGCTGTGGACTATTGAGTATACAGTGCTAACTTTATGCCAATAGTTACTATTTATTTTAAATCAACGCAATAAATAGAGTAAGCTGCGCACTCAGTACAAACACCATAAGCAAAACTAATGTTTTGCTAATGGTGTTTGTACTGAGTGCGCAGCTTACTCTATTTATTGCGTTGATTACATTTTTATCTCCACGTAAGCTTTTTATTTATTTTAAATTACTCCTTTTTAGGGAAAGGTACAGGTCAACACGCGTGTATAATACATGTAGTAGTCTCAGGCTATATTGCAATTTCATACTACAGGTCGTCCCTCGTTAAATTAATACATAATCTCTGGGACTTGACAAAATTAATGTTATGTATCAACAGGGTTTATGTACTAAACGAAAGTGTACAGAACTTGCTTGTGTACCGGAATTTTTCACTTTTTTCAACTTTTCTGAGTGTTTCTTGCTACCTCGACTAAGGCAGCGAGATATTCTTGATTCCCTCGATATCACATAAAAATTATGACGGTCACAGTTAGCGAAGATTCTACAGTATACAGGATACATGCCCAGCCCCGGCTGTACAGTCACTCGGGAAAAAACAGAGCTTTGTCGGTTTGTGATGTGCGCTCTGATTTCTGAGTTAATTGCGTCCACAAGTAGAAATTAGAACACGATGTGCCGCCACTGGAAGGACAAAAGACCAACAAAATTAATTATGTGCTATTGAGGTAGATGACATGCGGGTACGGAGAAAGTTATGTACAAACGGGGTTTATGTACTAACCGACAACATTTGTATGGAAGTGACCACGTTTCGTCCGGGACTTGAGATTTCTTATGTACTAACGAGGTTTATGTACTAACCGGACTCACTCGTATTAACGGGGGACGACCTGTAGTACTTCGGTATGTATCTAATATTGACTGAGTACGAGGTCAATAATTATAGGGAATAAAAGCCGAGCAAAAAAAGAAAAAAAAGACGAGGTTTTCATTTCCTATACTGACCAAGTCCGAAGTCAATATTAGATTTATCACGACAAACCGTCCGTATTTCAAATTCCAGAATGATTATTTCTATTTATCGCCGTGGTTGGCAATCACCCACTCTCGTAACATTGGCCGGTGTTTCCGCCGAGTCTTGAGATGTTGTAATAAATAATAAACCTCGTTAGTACATAAGAAATCTGTCTCGGCGTCACGGCCAAAAACACGCACCAAAACAAGGAAAAAAAGAAGATAGAGCTGTACAGGTCAGAAAGATGCGAAAACCCGCAAAACCCAAGGCTTAACACGAGTGAGTGTGGGGAGAAACTATCATAGCATCATACTATTCATAGGGAATCGACTGCCCAGAGCCAGTTTGTGCTGCGAAGATGGCGATAAACGTTCATTTTGAATGATTGCATTCTCTTGCTGTGGGGAGGCTGGGACAGGAGAGCGGCAGGGAGGGAGTTCCAATAGCTGATGCTGCAGTGTGGGAACGAGCGCTTCAGCGCCAGCGGGGCAGATGCAGGCAGCTGGTGTTGGAGCTGGTGGTCATGGCCACTGACACTACCGTGCTCGCTGCCGGTTCTGGGGTTGGCAGAGGTGATATGGCGTGGTGGCAACACAGAGAGCAGCTGCGGTGGACCAGGCAAGTAGTGCAGCTTGTACAGGCAGGCAAGCGAGGCTACAGTACGGCGGATGGCCAAGCTGGGTAGGTGTGCCCTAGGGCCGATAGCATGGAGTGCGCGGCGCTGAACATTGTTCAGACGCTGGAGGTGACTCTGCGCAGCTCCCATCCATACAAGAGGCGCATACTCCATGACTGGTCGTACGAACGCCTTATACACTGTCGTCCGGCCGCGGGGGTGAGGATGTGGGCGGCTCTGTTTAGGACCCCAAGCCGTTGGCGTGCACGGGTGGCTACGGAGCGTATGTGATCGCCAAAGGTCAACTTGGCGTCCACCTTCACACCAAGGAGGGTGATGCTGGTTGTCTCGGGCACCAGTGTGCCACCAAACAGGAGTGGGGGGAGACCTAAGCCGGCGCCTCTGAGGGTGGCTGTCATGGCCTGGGATTTAGTTGGTTCAAAAGTCACTTTCCACGTACGGCCCCACTCGTGCAGTCGGTCAACGGACACCTGCAGTGACTGCGCTGCGACTTCCGGGGTGTACTGGGAGGTGACTAAGCTGTATAAGGTTGTGTCATCAGCATAGGCCTCCAAGCTGGCGCCGTCAGCGAGAACGTCTTCCCTGGGGGACTCCAGCGGAGGTCGTATACGAAGCTGACGTACGCCCTCCAACAAGGGACTGTAAGGAACGGGTGTCCAGGTACGAGGCAAGCCATCTCTGGAGCGGACCATCGATGCCTAGGCTGCGCACCTTGGTGAGGAGGCCGACATGTGAGACACGGTCAAACGCTCCTGCGATGTCCACAGCAAGGATACGAGCCACCCCTCCACCGCCCACAGCGCTTGCCCAGGCAGTTTTGAGAGCTTGAAAAGCGTCTGATGTGCCGAGGCCTCTGCGAAATCCAACCTGGTGCGACGTGAGCAGATGGTGGTCCTCAAAATAGTTTACGGTGTGTCTGTTGACTAGAGTTTCCATGAGTTTCGAGATTATGCACAGTAAGGATACGGGCCTATAGTTCTTAAGGGTTGAGCGGGAAGATCGCTTGTGGATCGGAACCACGTTGGCCGTCTTCCACATCCTAGGTTGGACTCCAGACCGGAAGCATAAAGCAAATAGCTTGGACAGTGGCTCTGCGAGCTCGTGGGCACATTCCCTAAGGACGCGAGCAGAAATACCGTCAGGCCCTGTAGCCTTGGAGACGTCGAGCTTTGCCAGGAGGCGGCGCACAGCCTCTGGGTGGAAGCGGATAGTGCGAAGAGGTGGAGCATCTGAGGGAGCAGGGTCCGGTAGGTCAGCCTCCACAAGATTCGGACCGGCAACGCTGCATTTCTTCGAGAAGAAGCGAGCGAATGCCTCTGCTTTCTCTGAGCTCGTTGCCCACTCGCGGCCGCCAGCGTCGACAATTAGGGGAATTTCGGGCTGTGTGCGGTTGCCAGCAGCGCACTTCAACTTCGTCCACCACTGCTTGTCTCTGAGGGACCCAGTTGAAAGGCTGCGACGGAGGCTGTCCTCCTTTGCACGTCGTGATCGGAACTGGGTGGCGATCGCTACAGTCACGGAATTGGTGAATGCCTGCTGAAGTGCTGGGTCATAAGGGTGTTTTCTCCAGTCGCGCCAGCGCTTCTCCTTCTCCCTCTCGGTCTGGGTGCATTCAGGCGTCCACCATACCGGATCGGAAGGCCTCGTTTCCAGAACTTTGGATGGGACAAACTGTGCAACAGCTGCAGTTATCGAAGCGGTAACCTGCTCACACGAAGTTTCTGGGTCGTCCGTGATGATATCACCCCATTCCACGTTGCGAAGGTGCGCCCTGGGGCGATCCCAGTCTGCCCTGTTGGAGCGAAATACTGTTCGCTTAACAGGCGGTTCACGTCTAGGGAGCACAGAAGAAAAGTCTGACAGTACAACTGCATGGTCAGATCGACCGAGGGGCGGAAGTATACGTGTAGTTACTGGGGATGTGAACGTTGACATTATGAGGTCTAGCGGGTTGTCTCCACGGGTCGGTACTGTGACGTGCTGAAAAAGAAAATGGGCAGCGCAGGTATCTTCGAGAGCCTCGCCTGCAGGCGTAGTTTTCGAGCTGTTCAACCAAGCCCGGTTGTGCACGTTGAAATCGCCAGCTAGGATAATGTGGGGGCCCTGGTGTCTAGCTTCTGGGAGGATGGTGTCGACATGATCAATTAGGTTGAGATCGCTAGGGGCACAGGACCCCGGCCGATACACTGCTCCCAAGACGGTGCGGAGACCTGGGCCCAGCTGGAGAGAGACCCAGATGATCTCATGTGCGGGGGACATGAGTTCAGGGATGAGCATGGAGGGGAGTGACGACTTCACCCAGATGGCTACCCCTCCCCCATGTGCCGTTCTGTCGAACCGAAATGGTGAGCTGTATCCAGGGAAACTAATGTCAGAGGGAAGCACTTTCTCCGCAGTGAACTTCGTTTCTGTCACAATCGCGACGTCGGGCTGATGCTGCAGGAGTGCGTGCTGTAGGCCGGGAAGTTTGCTGGCTAGGCCAAAAGCGTTTGTGCAGAGAATGCGAAGATGCTTGCTACCCTTAATCGCAGGAGGAAGTAATAAAGAAATACGTAAAAGGCGTGAGAACAACGTCAGAGTAGGCTAGGATTGAGTATCCTGTGGAACGAGTGGGCTGAACATGCTGTGACAATGGTGCACTAGGCACCGTTCAACTGCGCAACCCCTGTCAAACAGTCAAATATATGCAGGGTAGAGCACGAGGATCTCAGGGTCGCGGGCTTCGGCAAAGGTTGGGCGTCAATGTTGGAAGCTTCACAACAGCCGACGTAGGGAATCGAGTTTGATGTAAGGTCTTCAATCATTCGAGAGAGAGGCGAGAGAGAGTCGAGAGAGCTCGACTGAGGAACAACGCAATATGAAGGCCCTGGGTAGCTATGGCAAACATGGGCGCGCAAGTAGCTACCCAGGCCAGATAAATAATGCATGAACTTGTGGGCCTAACAAAAGGAAGACAAGCGGCGGTGGATTTGGTCGCGATGCGTGGTTGAAAGGGAAGAACTCACTGCTTCGAATTATCGGCATGCTGCTCGGCTCCACCCTAGCTTTCGATATCCGCTCAAGTAATCGTTCCTTTTTTCAAATTGTTTTAAATCAGAACCCAATGGAACTGCTTTGCATTCTTCACGTAATGATTGTCGTTTACCTTCTACGTTTTAGTCCTCGGGCCCATTTGAAATTTCTCACTTTTACTTGACACATGTTTGCTAACATGGATTTTATGATCATTCCTGGATGGTTTTTGCCTCCTGAACACGATGGCATAGGTTTCGATTGCCGAATTGTGTCCGAACATGGTGAAAACATCAAAATAGAAAAAGGTCGTTATTACCATGGCAACCTAACTAGAATTGCTCCTATATCCATTTTTACTGACATGTATATGGCCAAGTAGCACCTCATTTTGCTCAGAATAAGCAGTAGATACAGTACGGCGACAAGTACTGTACTTTCACAGTGTCAAAACAAAATTTCCAAAGTGCAGTGAAACTTGGCTATTGAACATGTACATTACATGTCGCGACGAATGTTAGCATTGAGGTACGTGTACATGTATGTGCAGCTAGCAGGTACATGAGACCATTTACAGGCATGCATTACTATAATTATCAGACTGCAAACACGAGAGAAGCGTCAGACGGTTCGGCGTTACACTTCAACTGAGAGAATAGGTATTATAACCCAAGTACTAACAGGAGAAGGAAAAGGTGGTAGGAAACTGTCAGAATCTAAGGAAAGAAGTGCTATAGGACAGTTTCAACCTGAACTAATTTACTCCAAGTACGTGTAGATAATACGATAGATCTCGCAGCAATGTAAGAAGGACAACACTACATGTATTTTGTATGCGATGGCAGTGCTGTAACGAAAAAATGATGAAAATGAAAATACCAAAATCCTTTGCATACTAGTAGATATTAAAACAGTCCAAACATTGGCTAGCTTGTCACTATACTTAAATGCTTTGAGAAGACTTCAAGGCTGCAGTTGGACAACGCTCACAGGTGAATAGCTGCAGTTTAAAAAGCTGATCGATCCCAACATTGTGATGCGAATACTTTCGCTTCCATGTGTTTCACTTTAACTGAAGTTGTTCTTCCGTCTGAGCTTCGGAAACTCTACGCCGTACAGCTGAGCCCATCTCTACTCCGCCTACACCATCACTGTTGGCTCTGCAGTCAGGGACAATTCTTTAGCCACTAGTACATGAGGTATTATATGAACATGTTTTCCCTCTTCACCGCCGCTCTTGAACCGCATCAACTACGTGCCGTGATCAGTTCAGGAGAGACAAGCCATGACATTGGACATCGCTCTTTCTTGCAGTTAGTGTTTTATAAGTATAACTGTAGTTTCACACTGCCTAGGCCCAGCCATCAAATTCTGTGACAAGGAAATGATTCTTCTACTGCTGGTGTTGCATATTGCGATAGGTTACCTCCAGGTACTCGGATTTCGTTTTTGTAACACTCCACACCACATAGCTACTCCCTCTCACTGCAGCATGGCACTCCTAAGGCAGTTGTCCTAGAGCTGTTGAGATGGTTAATAGGCTTTGTGCAAATGGTAGCTGATCACCACGGTCGGTGTGTTCAAATCATGGTACTAACACTAGCCTCTCTTGTAGATTCGAATCAAATGCTCGTCCACTGTAACACCTCCTGTGCAGCAGTACTCACGAAGTAAATGCCTTTATTCCACCCAGTTGAAGTTAGCCAGGTCTGAAACTTTCCACGGTTGTAGATTAGTCCTATGAATAGTTACAACTGGCTTGGCAAGCTATGATGACTTTCCCCTGCTTTCCACACATAATTGTTGTGCTGCTCCTTGTTGGAATCATGCCTACTTTTCCGGGGAGCCAAGATGACATTGTAATGAAGGTTCTGCTGAATTTAGCATCGATCGATTCGTGGACGTTCCGACAGCAAAAGCGCCAGCGAGTCAACGCAAAACTTTGAAGAAAGTGTCCAAACGAGGTAACACATTTCTGGTATGTCACAGCTACACTACTTGATGCTCAATCTTTCCAACTCTCGCACAAAATCAGTGTACGCGTCGGTTCGCATCCTGTGTATGTACGGTGTTACTATAGCTCCTGGCACATAAAAGGGTAAAAACTCCCAGGTCCAGTCAATATAGTACCGAGAAAGTCTTGAAAATGCTTGAATATAGCCGATGAGAACTTAGTTTTTTCGGCAATTTTGTATTCCTATCGAGGGTGATTTCGGGACCTTTGGACGCGATTGGACACGCCATACTGGGCCAAGATACTCTTGAAGACATTATCTATCAAATAACACCGAAAAATCCTTGTTAGCCAACATGTGTCAAGGCATGTATTTTAGAGGTCGATTTTTTTAATTGGCCCCAGTACTATTTGCGGACTTTGATAGTTCGCCTTGTTCTCTAAAATTTCCGATTTCCGGTAATAAATTCGCCTTTCTGTTTTCCTGCGTTTTGAGCAGGCTTTTCAGTTGTTTTTCTGCCGGATGATCTGACCCAGCTTGACCCGGCTGGCCTGCATGCGCACTCTGACCGGGCTGTGTTGAATGTCTAGAGCAGGCCCTGTAACCTTGGTCTGAGAATCTTGCTGTGGTCTTGCTTGGCCTCCGGTCGACTGAGAAGGCTGATTTGGGTTGTTCTCCGGCAGACCTTGTTTATGGCAACTCTCTCCGTTTGCCGCAGGATTTCTACCGCGCCACGCCGGAGGTTACACCCGACCCTGCCAGCTACTTGTCCCGACTCCGAGAGTTTGTTCACACCCTTCAACCTAGTGCCTCTCGTCCTGCAGCTACACCCGTTCACTTGTCTCCTGACCTCCAGACCTGTACTCACGTCTTCGTCCGGAATGAGAAACGTCGTTCTCTGGAGCCACCGTACGACGGCCCCTTCCCTGTTCCCCAGCGGTCTAATAAGTACTTTTCCGTTGATATCCGTGGCACCACTTGGGTCATATCGATTGATCGTTTAAAGCCCGCCCATCTGCCAGTGCCTGCTAGTTCTGCTCCGCCGACTGCAGCCCCTGTCCATGTTGTGAAGCGAGTCCATTGGCATTGATCACTTGCCATATTTGCCATGTTCTCCGGTCATTTCTTTCTGTTCTCTCTCCTGTTCTCTACATCTACTCCTAATCTCATTCTTGCCCTCTCTTTCCTCTTGCCTTGATATTCTTTTAGGGGGAGGTACTGTGGTGTATCCACTCCAAACCCCATGGAGATTTCCGTCAAATTTGTCTTAATCGCAACTTGTATTCTTGACCCATGAAATTGTCTTCATATAATTTTTTCCTTTTCTTCTTTTGGTCCTTTCTGTCTTATATTATTATCATTTCTTGTTTTCCCTTGCATATCATCCCTTCATCATTCTGTGAGAACCTGTCCTATGGGCAGGTGAGAAGGCATCTATGCCTGTTCATTTGGTGAAGTAAAATAAACAACAACAACAACAACAACAACTCTTCCTTACTTTTTGGTCCCGTACATGTATATCCAGAATCACTCTACAAACTCCTCGCCTTCCGCTTCAATTTGTTTTATTTCATCTGGTTTGACACCAGAGGAAAGCAACAGTCTAATAAAAATAAATCAATACCAAATACCAAATACCATCTTGGGTGCCTAAATTGGTGACCTCCGATGCTGCGCTTGCGGAGTACTAGTTATAGTTTTACGTATTTTGACTTTCCGGATTTGGGTATTTGTGGTGCCTCTCGCCGCCCACCCGCCCTCGGCACACCTGGAGCTGCTGCGGACTACGCCCTCCTGCCGCCGCCATCCTTCGTCATGCTGTTTCCGCCCGTCAGCCTGCCAGCTATCACTGGTTTTCGCCGCAGTCCGTTCCTGCGTGAGGTTATGCATGAGGTTATGCATGAGGTTATGCATGAGGTTACGCATGAGCGAATAAATGAGCGGTAATCTGTACAAGTACGAACAGTGGAAGGCAACAGCCTCCTCCACTCTAGCATATTCCACTCTGGCATATTCCACTCTAGCATATTCCACTCTAGCATATTCCACTCTGGCATATTCCACTCTGGCATATTCCACTCTGGCATATTCCACTCTGGCATATTCCACTCTGGCATATTCCACTCTAGCATATTCCACTCTAGCATATTCCACTCTAGCATATTCCACTCTGGCATATTCCACTCTGGCATATTCCACTCTGGCATATTCCACTCTGGCATATTCCACTCTGGCATATTCCACTCTAGCATATTCCACTCTAGCATATTCCACTCTGGCATATCCCACTCTGGCATATTCCACTCTGGCATATTCCACTCTGGCATATTCCACTCTGGCATATTCCACTCTGGCATATTCCACTCTGGCATATTCCACTCTAGCATATTCCACTCTAGCATATTCCACTCTGGCATATCCCACTCTGGCATATTCCACTCTGGCATATTCCACTCTGGCATATTCCACTCTGGCATATTCCACTCTGGCATATTCCACTCTGGCATATTCCACTCTGGCATGTTCCACTGGTCAGCAGCGAGATAGCCAATCCGAGAAAAGCCAGCCGTACTCTGTGCTGGGGGTAATGCCAAAGAAAAAGACACCTGGGATCTCGTAGTGACAGTGGTGGGAGAGCTACAGCAGCGGCTGGTAAAGATTTCTTGAAGCAAAGAGCTGCATGTTCCGCTATGGATGCACCGGAACAAAAGAATGAGCAGGTTCAAATTGTTGAGACAGATTCGTGGACGTCTTTCACCCACCGCCCTGTCAGCACTGTACACCACGTATATACGCCCCGTTATCGAATACGGTTCTCTGGCTATGTCAGCTATGAATGTTCAGCAACAAGATGCCCTCGAACGTCTCCAACGGCGGTCAGCAAAACTCTGCCTCCGGCTCCCCCTCTTCAGTCCTTGCCAACACAGTTCGTTACTCCACCACGCCACTTGGCCTACCCTCTCATCCCGCAGGAAGCTCAATCAGCTACTCTTTGCACACACCATGGCTGTCAAATGATCCCCACTACACATCCAGCTTGCGACCTCAGGCTACATCACTGAGCCACCAAGCCGAGAATTGAGGCGTCATCGAGTCTTTGCCCTCCCCACCACCCACTCCACCCGCCTTCAACGTTCACCCTTGTACTCAGCATGCACTCAGTACAACCACCTGCCACCACACTGTTACTCCCTCCGAGAAATAAATGCATTCAAAAGAGAAGTTACCCCGATCATAGTATCATCTATTTGCCCATGCTCCAACCCCCGCTGTAGCCCAGCCTAATAATAATAATAATAATAATGACAGGTCGCATTTCACTCATTGCATGAGGTCAACGCATCTGTTAACAATTTCGAGCCAAGCAGCTCTATCAGAAGCAGATTGCACAGCATCCAGAAGCGACAGATTAATGCATTGTAAGTCTTTCTTGACAACGTCGATCCACCTCAGACGTGGTCGTCCTCGGGGTCGTCGTATGTCTGTTGTGTTGATTGACATTAGGAGGGCTTGGAAAGAGGACCAGCCTAGGTATAGTATTTTAATCAAGGTATATCGCCTACCTGCCCTCGCAATGGATATACTTCCCTCCTCGTCTTTATTTAAATGAAGCACCCAAACCACGGCTGCCACTAGCCACTGTTTCTCCCGGTTTATTGCACCCACTCTGATTGATAACACATAGTACTGTCTCTCTCTTATTGGATACGGCCATCGTGAGAATAAAGATAAGCGAAATATGATAAAGGCTGTAAAGGCTAAGAATGTGTGAAGCACTGGTAAACTTATCAAAACCAAATACTATTCTGAGGGATCTATTGAACAAACGGACATACTTATCATAGTTCGTAGAACTAAGGGAATGGATGTAAACGCTGCTTGCATACTCCAAGGTTGACTCAATGACACTTAAATAGAAGGTACGCCGAGCATGGTATGGCAGAAGATGGCGGGATAAGCGGTATGCACCAGGTTTCCAGTTGACAGAGCCTACAAGGTTGTCTACTTGTGGGCCAAAAGTCAAGTTTTCGTCAAGTACAATACCCAAGTAGCGAGCAGACATCTGGACATCGGTGGTCTTGCGGTGGAGCAGTATGAACTTCGTTTTAGCCGGATTTAATTTCATTCGCTTTCCTTTCAGATAATCCGATAACTTCGCATGTACATTGTGGGGGTGATCCTTATACCGGGATTTTTCCTGCCCAAGGGGGGGGGGGGGTCCCCCGTCGGTTTCCGAGGAAGCTGTAATTGTTTTCGCTCCAAACTATTTTTTCCGGGGTCCATCTACTCACAAAAGTCGTTTCCATCACCTTTTTGCCCAGCCCTGTACAACTAAGTCCAGCTATGTCCGCGCAGAGTTAGGTGGATCCCTAACCCGGGTTCTACTCTAGATCTAGTGATTACCTTTGGCCGCGGTCACACATGAAAAGCTTGTGTAGCGACCTCGCTGCATGACGTCAGCTCCCTCACCAGATATACGTATGCGCATGAAACATTTCTTCCTCTTTGTTCTAAATAAAACAACAATTAGACAAAGTTGCCATCTCCTCGGAGTTGTAATTTATGAGGCCCCAGGGTGGTATGTCCTGGGATTCAACTGTCTCCCCCGTGAACAGATACGTCCTCTACCACTTGCAGCTGTTTGTTTTTGAGTTTTTAACACTTTAATCATTTTTAACACCTATGTTGAAGTGTTGACTTTTTCTTTCTTTCATTCTCTATATAGTTATGTGTTTTTCTAATTTCCAACATTCCCTGTACTATCCTGAAGAGAAGGGAAAGAAAACGTTTGATAGAAAAAGTGTCTACTGAATTGTGTGGATTTGCGTCGTTGCATGCGAATACGTATCATCATTCCGCTCATCAGTGAATGATGACTGTTGATTGATGATTCTCACTTTTCTGTTTTGTGCCGTGCAAGTTATGTTAAGCAGTTGAAGGTTCTGGAAGCTGTATGTATTCGTGTGCATAATCCTGTTCTTTGTAAACAAAAGAAGCATGTAGTCGCGCTAAAGTTGTTCTCGTAGCTGGTTATCAGATGTAAATGTTGTGTCATGTTGCACTGTATCACCTCTTGCTTTGTGGCTGCACTCAGTTATATACGTTAGCACTATGTTTGACACCTATTATGTAATGCTGTAGCACTTCCTTTGTTGTTCACACTTTTAATTAATTATGCTGTTATAAAATGTTCTATTTTTGTACACAGTACCCTCAGTTCCGATACTATTCACTGATGAGCGGAACACGAAAATCGATTTTGAATAACATAAAAATCCTTTTAAAAAATTCCATGAACTTGTTGTTGTCTGGCCATGTCTGCATCGATTATACTCCTAATTGCACTAATAATAATAATAATAATAATAATTTTTAGGAAATTAGAGGCCACATGCCACCTACTGCTCTTTTCTCTCCGAAACTCAACACTTGCAAGCCAGATATGAAAGAAAGAAAAAAATCATCAGTCACACAGCGAATGGCCGAGGGCCCTCTTGATTGGTGTGAGTTGCCAGCATGATGCAAGCCAGATATGAATTGATCGAAGAAGGATAGATTTACCATCACTGTGGATAAGAGTCATACTGTAGCTCAGTTGGTTAGAGCATTGCTCGCGAATAGCAAGGTCCCTGGTTCGAGTCCCGGTGGTGTGACTGATGATTTTTTCTTTCTTTCATATCTGGCTTGCAAGTGTTGAGTTTCGGAGAGAAAAGAGCAGTAGGTGGCATGTGGCCTCTAATTTCCTAAAAACTTTGAAATTCTCCGTTAAGTCCAAATTTGAAATTGCAATAATAATAATAATAATAATAATAATAAAAAATAATAATAATAATAATTTAAATAACCGACGAGGAGACAACAGTCGTAAAATAGCAATGAAAAATATCAATTGTGCACTCATAACCATGTATAAACAATTAAAATGAAACAATTCCAGAACGTTTTCGTGTGACCATCATCAGTGGAACATCGTCACATAGTAAGAATCACTAAAACAACCAGTTATATAGCTAGAGTAATATGAAAAGAAGCGTGAGAATGCAGCACAGCTAGCGGTTATGCATAACGCGTGCTGCATTCTCACGCTTCTTTTCATATTACTCTAGCTATATAACTGGTTGTTTTAGTGATTCTTACTATGTGACGATGTTCCACTGATGATGGTCACACGAAAACGTTCTGGAATTGTTTCATTTTAATTGTTTATACATGGTTATGAGTGCACAATTGATATTTTTCATTGCAATAATAATAATAATAATAATAATGAAGTTGGTTGCTCCAACGATAATAATAATAATAATAATAATAATAATAATTAAAAAGCTTCCGTGGAGATAAAAATGTAATCAACGCAATAAATAGAGTAAGCTGCGCACTCAGTACAAACACCATAAGCAAAACTTGTTTTCATGTAAATAAAGAAGCTTGTTCCTAAACGTTTTCGTCGCCATCTCATCAGAGGATTACTGGCAAATCAACAAAAGCTCTTAACTCAAAATATATACGCACAATGCAAGTAATAATTTAGACCCTAACTAGCGCGATAAAATGAGAGCTGAAAGAAACATTACACCATTCAACGATATCAGGTGACAACAGATGCGATAAATTCACCACTAGAAAGTTACCATGCAACCACAAACGAGAACTACTGATCTAAATTCACAAACAATTTCAACGTAAACAAATTCTTTTTCTGCCTACACAAAATCGGCTTGGTGGTAAAAATGTAGATAGACTCCAATACACGCAAATACCTTTGACTACGTGAACGAGACCAAACAGAAAAGCACTCATCAGCATAACTAGAACGGCAATAAATATTCTGAACAAGATGGTTGGCAACAGAAGATTCATACACCCTAACACCGCTACTAGAACCAGTACATACTTTGGAATTACGTGACAATGAAACCGACCTGACATTCCTTGCCGCTATTGCCAATCCAGGCGAGGCCGACGTAGATGTCAGTACCAAAGGCACGTCCGTTACTGGCACTGCCTGCTGCGATGATGCTCCCTTTGACGTTCCAATGGCTGTTGATGTTGATGAAGAGGAGGAGGGAGATGAGGAAGACGCTGACGACGACGATGACGACAACGACGGAGACATGAGTCATGTGCCCTTGTAGGATTAGTGGAAGTACATGACTGTATATTATGTGAAGAGAAGCCAGGCGTCCAAACCAACCCAAAATACTCTTGCCTTATTCTTCGGTGAAATAGTTATAAAAAAAGGCTTGCTAAACAACAGTGAGCATAGAAGCAGCCTCGATGCACCCAATAATATGGCATCCGGGAACAACAAGTGTTGCGCGAGGATCCCAAGAACACTCTCTCTCTCTCTCATTCTCTCTCTCTCTTTCTCTCTCTCTCTCTCTCTCTCTCTCTCTCTCTCTCTCTCTCTCTCTCTCTCTTTCTCTCTCTCTTTCTCTCTCTCTTTCTCTCTCTCTCTCTCTCTCTCTCTCTCTCTCTCTCTCTCTCTCTCTTCCTCTCTCTCTCTTCTATTGGCGCGCCTGGTTGTAATGAAGCCGAGACCCAAGGTCGACAGAGCATCCCAGACCACGCCACCACTCCCCTTATTCATAGCTCACACATGACGGGTTTACGTGGCTCTAGTAAAAAAAAACAAAAAAAAACACGTCAAGTTCCATGCTACCCGCCGCCATCAAAAGAACGAAGGATAACTGTGCTAGCCTAGTTCATATTCAATGTAACGCTAACCGTACGGGATATAGGAGCCTGTTGGGAAGGCGTGGGTGAGCTGTAACATTTTGTACGGTTCGCACAGCACAACATGCATGCAGCAGTTATTGCGATGGTTAACGTCGATGGACGAGAGTCAGGTTACGTTTGGTTGGTCACATTCTCAAATGGGAATCACTTGGAATCACTCGGAATCATTCTCGCCCGTTTGGTTGGTCAAAAAAGTGCGTTAGGTTGGTCCCATTCCAGAATGGGAATCGCTGAGAATGATTCTATTTGGGGAATGATCATTCCACCTCACATGCTGGAATGAGCATTCTCATTCCGGAATCAAAAATGATAATGGTTGCCACGAGTCAAACAAGGTAGCATCAGGTTCAAGTGTCTTTAATCATGCACTCAGAAGTACCTTGACTCTCTCAAGGAAACTAGAGTCGGGTAAAAAAGAAGAGAGCCGCCGTTCCACAACGAAATCATGGAGTTGTTATGTCAAGTGATTCCTACAATTGTAGTTGATTCTGGCACAGTTGTTTGGTCAGGTGATTCTTACCCATTCCCATTCCAGAATGGTTGTCATTTACATTCTGAAAATGCCCAACCAAACGCAACCTCATAAAGCACAGTCCATGGCGGTTGACGTTTCTGGGCTTCCTTTCCGAAACGAAAGTTTTATTTCTTCTGAAATAAAGCAGAATTATGCTGATTATACCAGTCTGTTATGAAGACAAGAAAGCAGCCATGGACATTCTGCCATACTAAAGGAACGACAGGTAAAAGATAAAGCGCTTCATCTGAAAACTCAAGGACTATCCATAAATACAGCAAATGATAATCCTAGCCTGGTAATGTCCAACTCCGTCATGTGAGCCATTCGGTGAGTTATCATGGGAAGCATAATGTTCGAAATGCTGAAATTTGAACAGTTGCAGTTGTGTTCGTCGCCACACAATGTCATCGCCACACAATGTCATCGCCAGTTCACATTCAAAATGTAGCCATTTTTACGCTTGTGTCCCTGTACACGGCATGGAAGGCTGAACAGATTCAACTCTTCCATCGCTTCCTGATCTGTACAGTAGTGCGGTTGCGTTCCTGTTCCTGACACTCACATCCGTCTCCGCTAACCGGCATCAAGAGCACTCCAATGGTTCCCGACGCTCCTTCCGTATCGTCCCAGCGCGCCCCGTCAAAATGTGAATTACTGTAGGCAACGGAGCCAGTGTATGATGAAGGCGAATGCACTGCTTGATGATGCTCCAACAAATCCTTTCACCGTTGTATGGAATTTGTAAGAAGAGTAGTGGTTCAACTGTAGGCCCAACGCAGACGGTACCTCACAGCGCAGTTCTGTTACGTCCACAATAATGAACATACTCAGCAGTCAGCAGACTGTGATGTGTATCAGACACACTCTGGAATTATTTGTTGCACATTCTCCCAGGAGATAAAATGTAGTTCAATCATGTCTTCAGTACATGGGGTACTGTTGCCTCGTTGCAACTAAACAGGTATGCAAGTTACTTTCCCATGAGACCCAGCCGGATCCGCATCGTCGTCGTTACCAGCTAATCATGGTGAGGTATAATGTGACTTTCCACCACTCCCTGATTCAATCATAGTTTGCGAGCCTGCGCCAAACTGCTTTCTCACTAGAGCCAGGCATTGGATACATATGGCTTCAGTGAGGTTTACAATGCTATGTCTCTGGCCTAAGTCCAAGTCTAGATACAGCTGCTCAGAGTCAGGGCTGATGATATCGGAACAAGTGAGACTTCAACAGTAGCTAGTACACATCAGGCCTGAGGACTTCGCAGCGTTTCTCCAGCACACTTGTTCTCTCCTTCAACTCAGATACTACTTGAAGTACTACTAAAGACCATCTGGCTCTCACACTCAGTCCTTCCACCCTTCATTTTCGTGGTTTGGGCTTCCATTCGCGACTCCGCAGGTTCCTGGGCTCTCCGCAGTCTCTCCTCAGGAGAGGGTCGCTCTTGAGCTAGTGCTGCCGAATCAAAGGGAATCGAGTTCTTTCTCAGACGTCCACAAACTTTCGTTGTGCTTGACTTCGCTTCCACTGCGGGAAAGTAGTCACAAGCACGTCGTGGTCCTGAAGTGTGACTACTTTTCTTTCTTTTTTTAGTAATCTAGGAGATTCCTCCATTGTCATCATTATTATCCTCTACTGATGAGCTCTGACAGGGAGCGAAACAGCTGTCTAGAGGCGTGGAGCAATATTATCTCTCAACGGAAGTGTCCTTGCTGGTGTCTGTATGGTTCGGCTGAAGAGCGCGTGGTTGTGATGAGTTGGGAATGCAATGAATTGAAAATATGGCCGAAAGCTCTGTCGCAATATTTAGTTCTGAAGTTTTAATGCGCCGTTAGTGGCAGAGCAGAGTGGACACGAAGAGTCGGTGAAGCAAGAAGGAGAGGTGACAAGACGAGTCGGTGAAGAAGGAAGGAGGAAAGCAAGACACATCTGCAACATCTTTGATCAAACTGAGCTGAGCTGCTGACACGAAGCGTCGACCAAGCATCCCTGACTGGAGTGAATGCCCCAGCTGGCCTCTCGTTTGTCAGTGGTTGCTACTAGACCTGTTAGTATCACACTCACGACTACAAGTTTCGTGGTGTGCATCGACATCGGCATCAGTGTGGCCTCCCCCTGTCGATCCTGTTGACGGGCGGACAGGTCGGTGTGAATCCTGAACGGCAACCGAGCCTGTCGCGTTGGGGGATCTCGGCGGTGAGTCTCGCCTGGCCTGCATACATGGACTTTGCAACATCATAATAATAAACAACATACATGTACTTTCCATTGGCATCAGTATTCCGCGTCAGATTTTCGTCGCTTGTGTGGTGTGTTTCTCCACCAATGAGCGCGTACTATGATTATTTATCGCTGTTCTCACACTTTACCATTTTAGCAGCTTGCATATGCCATTGATATATGTGGAAAGCGCGCATTTGCGCCATTTCTGGTGTATAAGAATGATCATTCCTCCATTATCATCATTATTATCCTCTACTGATGAGCTCTGACAGGGAGCGAAACAGCTGGCTAGAGGCGTGGAGCAATATTATCTCTCAACGGAAGTGTCCTTGCTGGTGTCTGTATGGTTCGGCTGAAGAGCGCGTGGTTGTGATGAGTTGGGAATGCAATGAATTGAAAATATGGCCGAAAGCTCTGTCGCAATATTTAATCTAGGAGATACTAATAATCATTTTGTCAACATAGTCAGCTTTGTTCATAATGACTGTAGCACGACCGTTGTCAGGTCTGGTTATGATGATGTCCTTATTCGCTCGCAATTCTTTACGGGCTTTGAGATGCTCGCGAGATAATGAGAAAGAACTTCGGTCTGGTAATTGTTCGGAATGCTCTTCAGCCTCTGCTCTAAGTTTAGCTGCGCACACCGACTGTTGAGCCTCGGAAATCGGCGAAAAGCATAATAGTTTCCTGTAAAACAGTTCAAATTCTGTCATGACGATTTCTTTGTTGTTACAAGAAGGCGGAATTCCGAAGTCTGTTCCGCGGGAAAGGAGTTCTTTTTGCACATCAGTCAATTCCAAGGTTGACAGGTTGATGATGCTGTTTGGATTGAAGGTAACCTGGCCATATATTTTCTTTCGAAGCCAGGTGAAGGTCTTGTCATACTTAGCGATCAGTCGTATCCGTTGTCTATCATCGTTTTCGGATAAGAGCAGCGAGAAGCGTAGGAAGTCATGGGTAGACAAAAACGAACGCGCACGGTCATATAAGTACTTAAACTGGACGCGGGCATTGGACAAAGAGTCACGCGACCTGGCAATATCATCTTTGAGAAATACTCTCTCTATTGATAAGGAATGATAGGCCTTGGTCTTCTGAACGCGTTTCTGAACACCACAGGGACAGACACCAGTGTTCAGACACCGTGTCAGAAATGAAACGTTATACGCGACATTACGGCAGTAGAAACGTTTCCTCAGCACAGCATTCAGCAAATCTATCTGATTTTGTGTGTACCTCAATCTGAAATAATGTAAAAAGGCGTCGAGGCGACAATAGTTTTAGAATTGCAATCAACAGAACGAGCTGAACCGACATTTCACAAAGGCTTTTATTGTATTCAAAAAACGAGTGGATACGAAGGCAGTGAAGAACATGGAAGAAAGAAGAAATGTGATATGGAGAAAATGATGAACAAAAAATCGTACTTAGAACTAGTTTTCGCACAACACTCCTCAGGAAGCTACGTTGTACTAATGAAAGACAATCCAGAAAGATACTAATAAAGAGAAATGGAGTGAGAAGAAACAACACCTATGAAAATGATAATCCTAGCACTAAGGTAATAACAGGAAAAACTGCGAAAGCACTTAACGAACTTGTAAAGACTACTAGTATACTGTGACACAAGATATGACACCATGGCCAACCAGGGCCAAACAAACAGAACAAGCTGCTACTAGAACAATTTCAAACGAATAATGCTGTCCTTCTGGACACACGAATTAGGCTTATGAATACGTTGACAAACAGCTTCTAACACACTCAACTGCAACTTATAACCATGACGAGCACGGCACAAAACAGAAAAAGAAGAATCAGAATACACCTTGCAGCAATCAGGACGAGATACAAGATGCTTACACACTGATGACTTCCTACTAGAAAACACACGCTCGCACCCACTCTTACTCACACAATCATTCTCGCTCTCACACTCACCGGACTCACTGGACTCACTGGTCGAATCCTCCTCAACGACGTCCTGCCTTGGAGCAATCAGGTCCCGTCTCCTCCCATCCCTTGTCTCACGCTCCTGTTGTGCATTCCGTTGGCTCTGTACTTCCGTACTGAAATAGGTCATGGTGTAATTCGCAGTTGTTCTTCTGGGTCTCGTTGATATTGAGGTAGGTATTGTTGTCGTCTCTGCCGGTGATGCAGCAAGCGATGATGACGCAAACGTGTCTGCATGCAACACACGTGGCGTCGCCAAAGCCACATCCACCTCCGCTGGTGGAGGGAGTGACTTGGTCATGGCCACGGGAGCCAATAGTGGACTTGCTGAGTGGGACGCTGGGTCCTGTGTTGGCGGAGGTAGTGGTTGTTTACGGGGTCTTCCCCGCGTGGGACGCTCCAGTTGTGCGCTACGTGGGGTAATGTGTAAAGGAGTGTGTTGCTTGATGCGTTCGCTCAGGTGCTGAACAGTCCTACCAACATACCGGCTAGCACAATTCCGGCATTCAAAGTTGTAGATTACATGACTTAAATGATGGGTTGGTAGGACGTCCTTCAACACCGTGAACGAACCCATCGTTGTGTAGACGGGTATGAAGTGTACCGCATAGTAGGTTTGTTTGATGGTCGCACGAACTTCACGACTCCCACCACTCTTCTATACAGTCATACTAACTTATACGCCCTTGAGAAACGCCTCAACTTCAAAACCTATGTATTTGTTTACCGCTGCCTGAATGGACTTGCTAGTCCTCTTCTGCGAGACCGCTTTACCTTGCGCGCCCATGGTGCTCGCACTGCAGCCATCACCCGTGACCAGGTCTCTGCTGCTCTTGTTCTGCCCCCCGCTAACACCCGATATGGCTTTAGCGCAATTTCTTATTATCCATATAAAAAACGCTCTGTGAGCGGTTCTGGAAAACCTTTACTGGTACTGCCCCGTCGTAAAAGTAAGAAATTAGAACTGGCCCATTGTCCCCCCAAATGCGAACTGATCCACCTAAATCGCGAATGACGGGACCCGAACGCACCAGTAGCACGAGGTCGGGAGGGCACAGGACAGCAATTATCATAGGGTAACACCACCTACCGCTAGTACAGTATATGGCCTATAGTCCGGACCAACGTCCCCATCTGCATCCACAGGTAGGAACCTCGTGCTACTGGTGCGTTCGGGTCCCGTCATTCGCGATTTAGGTGGATCAGTTCGCATTTGGGGGGACAATGGGCCAGTTCTAATTTCTTACTTTTACGACGGGGCAGTACCAGTAAAGGTTTTTCAGAACCGCTCACAGAGCGTTTTATATGGATAATTTCAGTTCTTTTTCCGTTCCCTCCCCACCCCAACCCCGAAGGTTAACATGATGACCACGCGCGCGATGTACTGTATGCAGCCATGAGACTGCAATAACACACTGATACATACCAGCCCTCCCCGCCTCGCTACCCCGCACACAGATACACAAATATGCGTATGCACACGGCACACACACGTGGCCACGCACATCCACACGACACAAACAGGAAATTCTTCATATATAATGCCATGCAAAGCAGTGGCCACCGTACTTGAGGAAGTCAGTTGTGAAACAAAAATAATTCAACTACAGCGTGTAGACAAGCTGACGGCCAAAGCACAACATAGCAAACATGACATTTGCCCAAGGATTGCAGTTTGCAGACCACGCCATGGAAGCAGCGAACACAGAATGTAATATCATACAAAGTGACAGCCAAGGAAGTGGCCATCATACACCAGAAACTTGCAGAAAGTCACACATCCAACAGATAGAGAAGTGAACAGCAATCTGATACAGCCCACACAGGACAAAGCTGACCTGATACTCGTCCCAGGATCGCAAGTGGCAAATCCTTTTCAATGCATAACATGCAGGTGTACGTTAGACGCATGGACAACATCTGACCGTGTCGCCAGCATACAATGTCATCACATGTTTACCCCACAAGTTACACACATGCACAGTAGAAGCACAATGAAAGCAATGGAAAAGTACGATGTGGTTGCTGAAGCATCTTCACACTTCAAATTCAGACTTCAATGTGGTCGTCACGGGATGATATACCTGCAAGATACAAGTGATGAAGAAAGAAAGCAGAGGGTCGTGAGGTAGGCTATGAGTAGCCCTTTCCCAAAGATGCCATAGTTTTTCGCAATTTATGCTTTTCGCAACCGTGCCAAAACAAGTGCTAGATGCTGAAATCGCATCCATATTTTGAGAAAAAGCTCAAAAGTTGCCAATATCGCAACTCAAAATTGGAGAGTTCTTGTGCAAAACCTACAAAACAGGGAGCAGAAATAGCAGAAATGCAGCGATGCGGCAACAGCAAACTCGTACACCCCTTCCTGCTGTGAACCACCACTTTACACATTGTCAGTAGCCTGTTGCATGTATCCTACATGTACATGTACATCATTACAGTGCACGGAAAAGGGAATGCACATAATTATCGTAACTACCGTTGATCTACTGTTTCTCAGAAATGAGCCTGAAGGCAGGCGAGAAATGAGCGAGCACGAGTATGTATTTGTCCAACAATGCAACATGTAGTTGGTGACTTGACCTTTTGACCCCATGCTTGTTTGTTTGAAGTTTTATTTTACATCGCAAACCAAACGGGCATTGATGCCCAATATTATGATGGCGATAGAATAAAAAGTGTGGCTCGATAAAGCTTCACTTGCGAAAATGAGAAAACAGTCAAGTAGAGAGAGAGTAGAAAAACACTTTCAGCAATCTTTTATTTAAACGGTGTTGGACGACGAGCGGACGTGAGGTCCTGTGGCAGGGTGTTCCAAAGCTTCACGACGGAAACCAATGGTCGGCTGTCGCCAGATGTTCGCCGAGTTAGCGGAACAACGTATTTGCAATTGTCATTGCCACGGGTGTTACTGGGAGGTTGGAGGGCTACTCTATCTTTCAGAAGAGGGCTGATGCTGCTGGTGTGGACACAGTGCATAAGGAAACGGAGTTTGCATTTGGCACGTTCAATTACAGGGGTCAGGGAAAGGCGAGTGTATATAGGAGTGGTATGGGACGGGAAGGGCAGATTGGCTACGCAGCGAACACATCGCTTGTCGAGGACAGTGAGCTGGTGCCGCTGCTGAGCCGTGAGGGCAGAGAAGAACGCGTTTGATCCATAAAGCATGTCAGGAAGTATAAGGGCAGAATAGAAGAGGAGCGACTGGCGTTCAGATAGCGACGGGCGGATGGTTCTCACGGTGGTTAGCTTCTGGGAAGTTTTACGTACTATGCTGGAGACCTGCGCATCCCACCGAAGACAGGAATCGATCTGTAGGCCCAGAAAGCGAGCAGTGGTGGTCTGGGTGAGAGGCGTCCCGTTGCAGTTAACGTTGAGTTCCAGGGTACTACAGCGTGATGCCTCAATGGCTAAGACCTGCGTCTTGTAAGGGTTTAAAACCAGGTCTTTCCCGTGTAGGTAGTGAGCCAAGTTTGACACAGCAACTGATAAGACTTGATTTAGGGTTGCTACGGATCTGCTTGCGGTGTCGAGAAGGATGTCATCCGCAAACAGCTGGGAGTGTGCTGGGCTGGTGACGCTATGGACGTCCATGGTATATAGTGAAAACAGCAAAGGACCCAGTACACTACCCTGAGGGACTCCACACTCGCATGCAGTTAGGCCCGAGCACTCTCCACTCGCCAGAACTACTCTCTGTCGACGGTCCGTGAAGTAGCTCGCAAACCAACGCAAAACAGTCGAAGATACACCCAAAGCAAACAAATCTTGGATCATGAGCTGGTGCCGTACTTTATCGAATGCCTTGCTCATGTCCACTAGTACTGCGCCAGTATGTAGCTGGTGGTCTGCTGACGACAGATAGCGGTCCATGGCCAAGGTCAAGGCATCTTCCGTGGAGTGTTGTGGCCGGTACGCAAACTGATTGGCGGGCAAAAGTGAATGGGTTTGTAAGAAGTCACACAGGCGTTTGTGGACTATCTTCTCCAAGATCTTCGATGCTATTGGCAGCAAAGATATGGGACGGTAATTGCGAGATGCGTTCTTGTCACCAGACTTAAATAGGGGTCGAACATTTGCAATCTTCAGGGAGACGGGCACAATGCCAGACGAAAGGGATGCATTAATTAATATGGATAGCGACGGGGCGAGGGCTGCTGCACAATGCTTCAGGATGAATGCCGGAATACTGTCGCTGCCCTCAGCTTTACGAGCATCGAGTCTCACGAGAAAGGTGAATACCTCCTCAACACTAGTGGCCTGGAATTCCCGCAAAGGTTCCCGTGGTGACGGACCACAAGGTAAGGATAGCTGCACAGGT
Organism: Sycon ciliatum; assembly: GCF_964019385.1. NCBI lineage: Eukaryota > Metazoa > Porifera > Calcarea > Leucosolenida > Sycettidae > Sycon > Sycon ciliatum. The sequence continues at coordinate 43,884,110 of NC_088645.1, read as the reverse complement.
CTACTTGGATCGGAGACTACTCCACTGAATTGCTCGCTGAGTGCTGCTATACTGACAGAGGGTGGAGTGGAAGTTTTGGTCCGGCCACTGAGCTCGTTTATTGTCTTCCAAGTGAGGCGCGCATTTGCCTGACTCCGTGTGAGAAGATTCTTGTAATACTGGGCCTTGAGGCGTCGGGACATTCGCTTAGCCTCGGCTCGTGCTGATGTGAATACAGTTCGCAGATCCATGTCAGTCGGCGAGGCTCGCCAGCGACGATGTGCTGCGTTGCGAAGTAGAATAGCGTCGTGGAGGGCAGGTAATTTCCAAGGACAGGGCGTGCGGGAGGAAGATTTAGGCCGATACGTTCGGACAGGAGCGTGCTCGTCCAAAACGGAAACAATCTTGTCAGTCCAAGAATACTACATGGCATCCACAGTCTGAACGGTTGAAAAATTCTCCAGGTCACAATGATGCAAGTCATGAGCGAATCGGTTCATATCGATCCTTGCTAGGTTACGACCGCACTTGACAGCAGGAGGTTCCACAGTGCACTTGAAAGGTAGGTCAATTACGACTGCAAAGTGGTCGCTTATGGTACAAGGGAGAAACGTGCAGGAGGTTATCGCTCCATCCAAAGCTAGGGCGAGATCCAGTGTTGTTCTGCTGCCGTGGGGGGGGGGGGGGCAATGCGGGTAGTGTCCTGCACCTTGTTGCTGATATTGAACTGGTCGCAGAAGCGATGTAAATTGTCGAGCTGAGGGGCTTGGCGCCGGCTTACGTCGACATTGAAGTCGCCCGTTAAAATCAGCAGGGACGATGGCATTGACGCCGCTGCTGTGTCAACTGCGTTGGACAAGTCCTGCCAAAATTGTACTGGCGTGCCTGGAGGTCGATACACTCCTCCTAGGAGAATCCGGTTTCGATGACTTCTGATCTCCAGTAGCAAAAGTTCTATGTTGGTGTGGTCTCCCACCACTTGCGCTTGAAAGCGATTGTGGACATAGGCTGCTAGGCCACCTCCATGACTGGGACGATCCCTCCGGAAAAGTGCATGGTTAGGTATGCTGAGCAAGCTGTCTGCGGTAGAGCTAGATAGAAAGGTTTCCGTCAGTATCATGATGTCAATGTTTTGAGATCGTATGAAATCCTCAACTTCATGCTTTTTATTAAGAAGGTGGCACACATTGAGGAACGCTACTCTAAGATTAAGACTAAGGCCGTTGTTGCTGTTTGATAAAGGGGCTAAATTAGGGGTGTGTGGTCTAGGATGGAATGGGATTGCATTAGGGTTTAGTGGGGTGTTGGCATTCATGATGCGGCTGAAGCTGAAGCTATCTTGTCCAAGGCGAATCTCCACGCTGGCCAGAAGTCTTCCTGCAGGGCTTTGTCGATTTGATCTGCTGGGATCACGACATGTGCGTACGCCAGTCCGAAGTACCGGGATTCTGACACACTGCACTTCATGACTGGCAGGTCTTTTTTCTCGCACCAGCCTACTATGGAATCAGCACTGCATCCCATGTGGACATTGCTAAGGTGAATTGCGCGGCATTTTATCCGAGGGGCTCCACGAAAACTTGCAGGAGCTTTAGGTTTGTGCTGATAATACGAGGTGACAGTGGACTGGCCTGGCTTGTGTGCTACTTCACGGCTGGCAGTGGTAGTCTTATTTGCCAACGTGCGTGCAGGGTTTCGCGGTTTTCTCCGTTCAACGTCCTCCCACTCAGGTTCGACTGATACGGGATCACATGTTGGCTCGCGTGGTGTACTTGTGTCAGTTGTAACCCCTGAGGTGCAAGCATTTGAATACGAATTGTGAGTAGCAGGCGGCCCTGAGTCAGATGTGCGTGGGTTGATCACTGATGTGGCCGTGGAGGACGTGGACTGGCCTGTTGGGGTACATGTACTCGTACGCATTTTCTGAACTTCCTCCCTGAGTGCCGCCACTTCGATTCTCAGGGAATTGTTGTCAACAACAGCTTCTTTCATGGCAGCCCATTAATTGATCAAACTACTCATGATCCCCATGAAAGATTCGCCACCGCAACATCTATGGTCATGACACATGCATGAGCACTTACGGTTAGCAGGCAAGTTAGACGAGGCCACATCAATTTGGCATCCAGAAGAGTCGTTTTCGCCAAATAAAGGCGTGACGTCAACAGAACCGTCCATACCAGTGCTCGGAGAACCACTTTGGGCAATCGGGGTCGTACTAGAGCTATCTTCTCCGCTTTCTTTAGACCTGGTTGACATGGGCATGGCGAACCCGTATGAAAACAAGAAAAAATCAGCCAAAGTTGGAGCTAGAAAATTTCCATCCTACTCCTACACGTACAACTTGGTTGTGATGCCATGGCAACTTGGTTGTGATGCCATGGCAACTTGGTTGTGATGCCATGGCAACTTGGTTGTGATGCCATGGCAACTTGGTTGTGATGCCATGGCAACTTGGTTGTGATGCCATGGGCCAATTGCGCCAAGGTTGCGGAGAAGTTGCGAAATAGTTCCGGAAAATGAAGAAAGTTGCGAAAGTTGCGATTTCTTCCTAAACAACGAAAAGTTCCGAAAAAAGTGGCCAGCATCTTTGGGAAAGGGCTAGCTATGAGACACCACAAACGGGTCACCTACATGTATGTTCAGGGCTAGTGCACTCACACGCAGAATTGTCATAATCGAGCATTTCCCAAACTGAGAAGTGCAATGAAATCCACTTGCATGCACAGGAGCAATTTTGCAATATTATGATGCGCAATTCGACACGATCTGCGATGCTGCGTGCGATGTGCCCTGCTGTCATGCTTGGCAATGTCTTTGCAGTGATTAACTTTTATCCTAGTTATGTCACGGGTAACTTTAACCCTTTACCGGTCTACCATAAGCGAACCGATACTATAGTATCGGTACGTTTGGCTCTCATTTTTTGGGGGTCTTGTTGCTAGGAGACAGCTAAAATGGCGCGCTACGCGTAGCTGAGGTCCAAGGCTTTCTGACGATGTACAAAACAACCATGCCTACCATACAAATTTTTGTCGTATCGATCGACTGAAGTTTGTTGAAATTGGAAAAGACGACCATCCGCCATGCGTGCATTTCGAGAATGCGAGTGCATCTCTTGGGGCCGTGTTTGACAAGCGTTCTGAGAGCAGTAACACACCCCCCCCCCCCCCCCGTCCAGGCTGGATCTCCCAGGAAGTTTTGCAGTGTAGTGTGTTGAGAAAAAGAGCTCCGTTGAGTCCTGCTAGTTCAAAAATATATCGTCCACGAATAAAGAAACAAAATTCTCCAAACAGACAGGAAGCCTTCTTGCTGCCGACACGGCGACAGCGATTGTCACAAGGACTCGTCAGGTGCGATCAGCTGATTCGCCTGGCCGTGAGAATCACGGCATGCGTAAGCTCGCGCCTGAGTGCTCATCTGAGCGAGAGTGAATCTGACGCGAGCAGCCCTGAGATGAACAAACCGAAGCTGCGATATCGTGGAATGGGAATTGCTGCTGCTGGCGTATCGCCGATGGCGAGGTGTTGGTGTTCAATGGCGGTACTGTAGAGAGTCTACATTTCTTGTAAAGACGTAGCCCTTACCTGATTGTTTATCGTACGACTTCAGCGCTCCATCACGAACTTGGTATGCCCTTCGTGCTGTGATATTCGTGTATTTCATTCGCAATTGTATTTTCTCTCAACTTGAAGGGCTACCATGGGCCCTATCCTTGCCTGGACCTAGTCATATTTGAATTTTCTGGACACCTTCAGACATACAGATTTTGAAAATATATGGTTTACCCATACCTACATCACATGGTTCTTGAGTTATTGCTGGTTGTGTGTACATGTATTTGCGTGATCACCCCTCACATACATTGAGTTAGACCGGCAAAGGGTTAATGAAGTACCCGCAGGCCGTGTCGATCCGCACATCGTCCACTCTCTCATGTACTTGGCCTGCTTTGTCTGTGTATCCATTTCATGTGCGATCCACAAAATCGACCAGACAGTGGGTGCAATACGCTCTCTATCTGAAGACGTTCTTCTGGCGACATCTCGCCATGTACTTGGCCTGCTTTGTCTGTGTATCCATTTTCATGTGCGATCAACAAAATCTCAATGCACTACAGAGACTAGACAGTGGGTGCAATACGCTCTCTATCTGAAGACGTAAACCATTAATTTTTTGGGAAAAGTTATACGTACACCTGAAACGTAATGAAGTACAGGAATAGAGAGAGTGACTACAATACGCTCTCGACCTGATATAGTGATAACGTGTTAGAATGTAACAGTTCTACAGTCCCACCGTACCCTTCCGACACGACTGTAGACCATTACATTTTTTTGAGAAGTTATACGTACACCTTAAACGTAATGAAGTACAGGAATAGAGAGAGTGACTACAATACGCGCTCGACCTGATAACGTGAGTACAAGACACTCTCCACCTGATAACGTGTTAGTAGAAGGTAACTGGCAACATATCAATGGGTTGCCTTACCGTGGTCTAGAGGAGACGTCTTCGCAGCAATATTTTCCCTCCTGCGCATTCAGTCGCCGACGCGACAGCGTTTACTGGGCCGTTCCAGTTGCGGAAGACATTCGATTCATCGGGCCAATTCAGCAACAGGGCCGTGGACACACTGGGAGCAGAGGAGAGACATTCATAGTGGACAAGAAATATGCAGTGGCAAGTGGCGAGTGCCGCATGGATGTTGTTGTTGTATACTTTATTTATAGTGGAAATCAAAACAGGCAAAATGCCTAATAACATTGGACCCACTGTGAATAACATGTTAAAGGATATTGTGGAAAAAAAAAGTAGATACAAGAGAAAAAGAGAAAGGAAAAATGACGGAAGGTTGGTTGCAACGAACAGATATCAATCCAGGATGTCAAGTTGTCATGCACAATTCAGCTATTACTTACGGTCCAGCTAGTCCTGCCATTGTTCGCTCGTCCTGGTTCCTTCTCGTTCGTCTTCCTGCACGTCTGCACACTTCTCCTTCCCCACCGCTGGCTTTGCGGCACGGGGGTGCCGGAAGGAATTCCCACCATGTATCCATGTACATGAAGTCCCACCATGTCTCCATGTACATGTCCACGGCCACGTCAGCAGTTTGATAGTACCGGAAGGAGTTCCCACGATGTCTCCAAAGGCCTAGAGCGGACGTCTTTGCAGCAATTCTTTTCGCCCTGCGCATTCAGTCCACCGACGATGTCTCCAAAGGCCTAGATCGGACGTCTTTGCAGCAATTCTTTTCACCCTGCACATTCACTCCGCCGACACGACAGCGTTTACGGGGCCGTTCCAGGTGCAAAAGGTCCACGTCAGCAGTTCTCAACTATTTCGCGTACGGGATAGTCGCCGCGACAGTGTTTAAGGGGTCGTTCCAGGTGCAAAAGGCATCCATCAATGGCACTTTGCAGTACGGGGTACGGAAAGGGGCCTCCTCGTTCGACTTCGTCGACTTCTGCAGTTCTCCTTCCCGTCAGGGGTACCGAAAGAGGCCTCCTCGCAGTTGTCCTTGCCGTCAGGTCCACGTGATGACGTGATGCAGTTCTCAACTATTTCGCGTACGGGATAGTCGTCTTTGTCGTACGCGACATCGGCGTTTACCGAGTGTCATTGGCACAAAGCAGATCGTTGACGGGGTCACGTGTCAAAAAAGTATCAACAAAGTGTCGGCTACGTGTCGACCACGTGTGTAGCGGTACACTCAGCGATACACTAATTCTTGTGCCATTCTCGTGTCACAAAACTGGAACATCGAGTACCACTAGTAAGGCAGTATGGACAGGCTTCAGACAGGAAGCCTTTCCAATTTGGGCGCTGCCAGGTGGAATACACTTCCACCGGCTTGCCGCATGTCTAGTTCACCAGCTGAATTTCGCTCATCCATCAAATTATACCTAGGGTTCCCTGTTAAAAGGCGCTGACGCCTGTTGGGAATTCCCTAGTAAAAGAAGAATAAAATATATTTAAATAATAAATAATAAAAAGTCAGAGTCAGAAGGTCCACTTGCCCCGTCTCGAACCCAGACAATCTTTGTGCAAGTCAACTGTCTCACCCTCTCCTCAATTCAATTGGCTGTCTTGACATGCCACGAGGTGCAGAAATAAATAAATAAATAAATAACTACAGCTGGGTGAAGGACTCCCATATTCGTTGGGGTCAACCACTATACTACATGTACTACTACTTGCACTTGTAGCTAGCTAGCTATGGCCAGGGCAAAAACTCGTGGCATGGGACATCTTGAGAACTTTGACAAAAGGATGCAGAGCTCCCAAAACTGCATCCGCATCCTACGGTTGAAGACTTTTTAGTCTGCCATCCCTGCTTTGAAAAATCGAGTAGGACTAGATCTGCGCAAAGCCCTGCAGTACGACCCCGAACTGTCACAGTGTCCGTGCTGATATCCCAATAAAAATTATACTGTAGACCTACCGTATCAACAAAGTGTTGACTCGACTAGTATAGTACGAACGTGTCTTGAGCGTTTCCGTGACAAATAATTTGCGAGAGATAATCTGCACGTCCAAGGCAGCGCGAGCACCCGGGATTCGTGAGTCGTGGAGTATGTTTGATGCAGGAAGAAGTACAATACATCTACAATAATTGGTTTGATGTTAGCATGCTACGACTCCATGCAGAGCAGAACGATTAAATTTTCAGAAAGAAAGCCTGTCCAACGTTCAGGTTCTTATCGCTTGACTTTTCAGTGAGGAACACCCAGGCCAGATCTTCCCACAGATTGATATGCGTGGAGTCGGATGGTCACCGACTACGCAATAGCGTTTCACGTATAGGCGTGTTTTACGATTCAAATAATTTGACCCAGCTGGAAACCATAGAATTCTATACAAGCGAAAACATACGGAATATTACGCCGCTGATCCACTCGCCATTCGACTTCTCAAGACTCATCTCACCCGGGTAAGAGGAGGTATGTGATGTCAACCCTTGTGTACAAACCTGAACTAGTCTGGAGGTTGTCCTATCGTAGCTCAAATCTCGCATACCGTTAGGCTGTGTTTACATGAAGCGTTTCAACCCGGGTGGAGTTCGACCCGGGTCAGATTTCAACCCGCCATGTACTTCAAAAAGTACACAAAATGAATGGCGCGTTTACATGACGCATTGCGCTTGACCCGGGTTGAAATTTCGCCCCGGGTTGATTTCAACCCTCCCCCCAAGGGGAGGGTTGAAATCAACCCGGGTCAAGAAAATCGTACAAACGTACTTCTGTGCGTATCTCGCGCCAGGTTTGAACAGCACTGCAGATGCAAATTTCGCGCGAACGGATTAACGTGGCCATACAGGACTGTAGAAGTGGACTTTTGGCGGCATATCAGTCTTTGACCCGGGTCAACTGTCTTCATGTAAACGCTCACCTCTTTTGTCTATCGTACAGACTTTCAACCCGGGCTGAACTCGACCCGGGTTGAAATTTCTCATGTAAACACAGCCTTAGCTGTTTTCGTAGAATTCGTTATGAATCCTTGAGACAGGCGCTGACACTGTGACAGCACATGTAGGTCATTCTGCGTCGCAAACCAGCAGTAGCCGTGTTGCTTGTATCTTCATGTATCTCCTCCCCCCCACCCCACCATCAGGTAGAGGTTTGGAAAGCTGCTAGGAAAGTGCTCATTGCCCAGAGAGCAGAGCGTTGGGACATGTGAGCCTTTCACCACTTTGTGTTGGGTCTGATCTACTCACTTCCCACCGCTTAGGAGCTGCATCTGCGCCTAGTACGAAAAATGTCACGAACATGTTACAAACAAACCTTCAAGCTTGGAGTTACATAGAGCAGAAGTTAATAGCTACACCACAATATCTTATGCACAATCAAGCCACTTATGAGCACTGTTTGTAACGTCTGGTGTCCACAGCGCTTCCTTTACGATCTCTGCACGTGTGTGTGTGTGTGTGTACATGTATGTGTGTGTGTGTGTGTGTGTGTGTGTGCATGTGTGTGTGTTTGTGTATATTATTGGTATGCACGCCTGTGTGTCTGCGTGTGCGTATGTGCATGTGTGTGCGTATGTGCATGTGTGTGTATGTGTGTGTGTGTGTATGTGTGTGTGTGTGTGTGTGTGTGTGTGTGTGTGTGTGGGTGTGTGTGTGTATGTGTATGTGTGCACATGTGTATGTGTGTATGTATATGTGTGTGTGTGTGTGTGTGTGTGTGTGCGTGCGTGCGTGTGTGTACACATGCCCACACGTGTCTGTGTTTTCGTGGCCGTGTGCATGTGTGCCTATGAAGACCTCAGTGAATTTGGTTTGCTACCATTCTAAGAATTGAAAGAGCTTTGGACTACGCAACCATCACACAACATCAGTTAGTTCCCAACTGATGTCGCTGGAGTGGCAGCAATGATCACGTTTCCTAAGTCTTCCGGTAGGTTCTTGTCACCACGACAACCAGCACACAGCAGAGTCCACCGAGGGGGAGAACGTGAAGATCGATGTCTGCCAATCTTTACTACTCTCCTAAAATCAAATTAATAATACTGTACTTCCTCGAATATAAGTCGCACCTTTTTCCATTAAATTTTGAGGGTAAAAAAGGGGGATGCGACTTACAATTGAGCATGCCTTACTA
>NC_088645.1:43846328-43875328 GCF_964019385.1 Sycon ciliatum | reverse complement strand
TGTTCTGACGTGAATGTGTCCAAACTGACTCAAACCTGAAAGTGGGGGTGCGACTTACAACCATGTGCGACTTACAATCGGGAAAATACGGTACTTTTTTTGGAAGAAATCACTCATTGTAGGCAACCGAGCAGGAAATTACTGTATGCGGCAATGTAGGCAGCAGACAAGTTGCAGCTTTTGTCAAAAACCCAACAAGTAGCAGAATTGCATGGAAAGTTGACATTTTCAAAGTAGCAATATTGCCTGTTGAGAATCTGAAGCCGACCAACTTACTGCTGTCACCCACTTCAGTCTCTATCGGCGATGCGTTGGCAGTAGGGTATGGTTCACGATGGTCTACAGCCGACGAGATGCTTGACTCTGTACTTTCTGGACATTTTATTCTCAAGCAAAATATTGAAAATCCGAACAGTGAAGTTTTCCTTGGTGCTCACAAAGTACCAGCCATACTATGACATCATGCTCTGGTTTACCCACAGATTAAATGGCAGAGAACAGAACGAACCTGGATGGGGAAGACTACAGGTCATGAATGAAACATTGTTTTCTGACTGATTATCATGAGTTCAGATTTTAGTTGCTGGAGATTTGAATTTCGCCAGTTTTGTTATATCAGCAAAACAAGACTTTTGCCTGCGAAAAAAAGAGCGCCAGATCGGCTGCACAGAGCACAAATTTGGAACATCCTCGAAGAGGATAGGGTGCAGGGTGCATAAGCCAGCTACCCATGAAAAGGATTAATACAATCATCGTATGAAGTACAGAAACCACACAGTTTTGACCAGGCTTTTCGTACCATTACATTTCAAGTCGAGTACACTGGTGATTAACATGGCAGCGCAAGGCATTTTAACCGGCCATTTGGCGGTCAGAGCAGCGACGAAATAGCACCTCAGATAGCACTAGTGGTACCAACTACATAGTGGCAAGATTAATAAAGAGTGTATTATCAAACAACAGTGGAGACCACTACCACTATCTTTGGTGCTATTTGGTCTATTGCTGTGACAGCCAAAATGCCGGTTATACGGACTTGCTTGCTGCCGCGTGAATCACAATTGTACTCGATTCGAAAAGTGAGAAAGACCCAGTCGAAGCTATAATTATGGCTTCTGGTCTTTGTGTCCTGATTTTTTTTCCCTCCAACTAAGAATCGACTAACACACTCAAAGGCTAAATTCAGTACTGGTGATGTTTAAATGATATTGCTATGACTACACTCAATCTGCGCACAGAACTGTTTCGTCCTTTGTGGACTCCTCAGCCCAGCACAGAGGAAATGATGCCGAACCTGGTAGCAATGAAAAATAAATTTTCCAAAGCCAGATTTAAACCAGGCCCGAACGTACCTTGCCAGAGTGCTCAAACTGACAAGTCAGTGAGCTCTGAATAACACAAACAGCAAAGGCACTAACCCACGCAAGAGTGCCCAACTGTTACAAGAGCAGGAGCGAAATACTCAATATTGCTATGTTACAATCATCACTCTTTTGTTTCTCTCCTTATTATTTAGTTCGCCGTGGTTGGCTACCACGCGCCTTCTCATACATAATGGCAGTCTTACGACGAGCCAGGAGATGTTGAATAAATAAATAAATAAATAAATAAATCAGAAGAAGAAAAACAGAGCTTTCAGAAAACCTTCTGACATCAAATATTTAGTCGACATCACCATGACTTTCTGTTTGTTTCTGAATGATATTTGTGGCAATTGAACAGGCTTTCACGCGTCCTTGGCTTTTCTCATTCTGTCTTTGGTCGCTCGACATAGCACAGCCACTTCACCATGTAAGTTCTTCATACCGCTGTAGATGGTCTGTAGCCATGAGGATTTTAAGCAGCCACGTTCTTTTTCTCATCAGCAGTGCCAATGTACAACCCTGTACACTGTGTCAGTTTCAGCGACGTTTCGGCAAATTTGCCATCACAGCATGACGTGCATGTCTGCACCAGAGCAGTTACACATGCCAATCCGCCAATCCATAATAACGTGTGGAGAGATAAGCTGAAATTTTCGAAGCATACTTCTTGTGTAGAGGCCATATACTATCAGTTATATAATTATTATGGAGGCGGAGAGTTGGAAACCCAACCCTTTCGCCAAGAGTGCATAAACAAGAGTATGCAACTGTGGTTCTGGGTCAGTGCGCGTCGCGCTGCCTTCATTACGTAACTTGCCTTCATCACGCTCTGAAAAAAGAGAAAAATTCACGGTTCGCGTGAGACTCGGTTTCTCTATATACAGTCGACCTACCCTTATAACGATAACCTCTATAACGACATTACCCTTATAACGATACAGTCAGACCTCGCATAACCGCACACATCCGTTCTCCAGAAAAATATCCGGATAGGCGAGGGAACCGGATAATCGAACACACATACTGTATATGTGCATGGCATTTGCTGTAAATCGGTAACCAACAATTTTCTACCGGATGGCGAGGGATCCGGATAAACGAGGACCGGATAAGCGAGGTCTGACTGTATTTTTTTGCTAAACCAAATCACTCCATTGACTTTTGTATACAATGCCCTACCCTTATAATAATATTGCTATAACGATATTACCCCTATAACGATATAAAATGGGCTGACCAATCAACATTTTCCATTTTATAACAATATCTAGCAGGGAAGATGTAGAGCCCACTATCCAGGTAGGGCAAGCTTCACTTGATAAGTCGCTGGGACATGACGAAATGCAATGGGGGCACCAGTGGGCACCTTGCTGTGCACATAATGTGCATGTATATCAGTTTTTATGCTATGAAGAGTGTAAAAAATGAACAAAATCCATGCCTTATGACGTATGTGTATGAAATGAACCAGTTACCCCTATAACAATATTACCCTTATCACAAAAGTACCCTTATAACAATATTTCTTGGTCTGACGCAAATATCGTTATACGGGTAGGTTTACTGTAGAAGCCGAGTTTTCCGCATCCGTAGGAACGCCACCATCCTTCAAGGATCAAGGCGCAGATGCAGCTCCTAAAGCGGTGGGAGGTGAGTAGATCAGCTCACCAGCATGTGGTCAAAGACCGAAAATCCCATTCACTGCATCCATGTTTTCCTCGTGCCAGGCCACGAGTTCCCAATTAACTGTGGGTCGCAGAACGGCTGGAAAAAATCCTTCCGCTTCCAAGGAGGACTTGAATCTGGTACCCTCTGTTTCTCAATCATGGTCTTAGACCATCCCACTATGCCTGCCTGCCGCTCTGAAACCATGCACTCAAACCCACGATTTCTCGTATGAGCCCATCCGTTTTTGCTCGATTTATTCCAGATTTCTAAATTCTGACCCGTGGACTCCAGTTCCGTACGAAAGTTCATTTCAAACCAGAGGGAAAGTGCGCAGTTTGATTTTCATAAGCGGGGCGGGGCGCATCTGGCACATCGAAAAGAGATGCTCTTGTTTATGGACTCTTGCTTTCAATGCCAATCCCGTACTATTATGCGATTCTAGGTAATGCCCAGGCTCTCATCTCGTACCATTACGGGATTCTAGGTAATGCCCAGGCTCTGATCTGGCGGAATTGGCCGGTTCAACTGGCTTCGTGCGCAGGCCATAGCGCTCGAGGGTATCCGCAACAGCCTTTGTTCGCGGCTTTGGGACATACGGATCATCGGCACCATAGTTATCCACACCGTCATGACCTCGCATGCACCACTTAACGCATCCATAAACTTAGGTGCAACGCTTAACCCGAAAGCCCTGAGGGTCATGACGTACAGCTTTCCCCTCCACTTCACGCACTGATAAAGTAGCAGCTCAGGTGACATACAGACTTGCAGGTATGCGTCATACGTCTAACATCTTTTACTCATTAGCATCATGAGTATGGCACTCGCGCAACTTCTCACCACACACGGATGCATCCATACCGGGTTGAGAGACGAGGGCACGGTTCTGCGCACGGTAACCCAAGGCAAGGCCTAACATGTGTAGAAGACTCTATTCTACCATCATCGTTCAATGCGACGGACCCCATGATAAGCGGTCAGCCTTTGGCTCATCCTAATAAAGTTATTATTATTATTATTAGTAGTAGTAGTAGCAGTAGGCTTGTACTCCTGTCTGACGGCATGCCTTGGCAGTATAGCTGCAGGAACTTCATGTATCTCATTGTCATGCTCGACGAGCTATCCATTGCTGATCCAGGAGTTCATTTCTTGCTGGAACAGCTTCTCATGCTCATCACTCAGTTTCCGGGGGTACTCCCCAATGCCGCTGCCGATACGTCCGGTAGGTGGCTTGTCATTCGTCCACCTCCATGTTGCCTGCCAACACTGATCAGCTGCTAGCCGCTTAATCTGATCATCCTTGATGGATAGCGTCATGTTCTCATCGTCTTGCACCACGCTAACAGGCCGAGACAGGTGCTGATCTGGCGACTGCACAGAATCGCTCACGACAGACGACACAGGCTCAGGGTCACTGGTGGTTGAAAATCAAACCCCACGGCCCGCAGATCACCTGACTCTGAGTACTACAACATCACTCCACCGACGTCATCGACCAGGTCAGATCCAAGCAACAGGTCAGCGTTAATAACGGACAGCTCGGGAACAACAATTGCAACTAAACGGGAAGGCGGCCAACTAACAGGTCAATTCAGCCGACGAATAATTGAATTGGCCCGATATCGGCAGGGCTTTGCCATCCAGTGTAACAGGTTTAATCAAACTTGAAAAGTAAGAGGCCTGGTTGAGCGTGCCTCGACCAGTTATATGCAAAATGTGATAGTATACATGTGGCAATGGCGCCAATGAAGGTGCTAATAGACAGGCGTAAGACGCATGAGGTGCGAGGGAGTGTAAAGTTATAGAGAACAGGGGAAAACTGTTACATCATCCCCCTCCTATGGAGAGGAAGGAGCTTATAACCCAAATGCTCAAGTGGAATAGAGTACAATAAGCGCAAACACGTGCGAGACGAAAAAAGGCTTCGCACTGAAGTAACACAATAAGACGACTGAAACTCCATGCAAATAAAGTGTAATAAGCTCAACAAATGTGTAAGGTGAAACTAGAAGTTCAACTGCAAAACTCAGCGGGCAGAAGCCAAGGTTTTGTACTTCTGAAGTGGAACAATGTCATTACCAGATTCATCCAACAAATAATGTTCAGGCTCCCAAGTGGCATCAGAGTAGCCTTGCCACTTGACTAGGTACTGAAGCTGATTCTGCCGGCGGCGGTGACTGAGAATGTTCTCCACCACATAGCGGGCATGACCATCAAGGTCCGTGATAGGCGGAGGCGTAGGCTGTCTCCTATTAGGAATAGCGTTCTTCTCGTAGGCACGGAGTGCCGACACATTAAATACCGGGTGACAGCGGCTGGTATGAGGCAACTTGAGCTTGTAGGCATTCGGGCCGACCACATGGGTTATAGGAAAGGGGCCAAACCACTTGGGGCGTAATTTATGGGATGGTCGGTCCCGAGCTTCAGGAGTCAGGAGGAAATCCCGGTAGACCATTACCAAATCTCCCACCTTCAGCTTTCCCTCGACCCTTGTCCGATCTGCATAGAAGGCCTGACGAGCTTGAGCTGCCACTAGCGCATCTTGTGAGATCTTGACCGCGTCTTGTCTTGCTTGCAACCAATCAGCTGAATCTCTGCCTCCCTGAATAGGGTTGAGGAAGTCGGGTGGCGCTCTGGGATTTAGACCGTAATTTAAGAAGAACGGTGTGTTTCCTGTAGATGATTGAGTAGCGCTGTTGATAGAAAACTCACAGAGAGGTAGGAGCATATCCCAGTTATCTTGTTTATGATTTACAAAAGCCCTCAGCACATCCTCTACTATTCTGTTTACTCGTTCAGTTAGGCCATCTGTCTGAGGGTGATTGGCAGTACTAAATGCTAGTTTCGTTCCTAAGCGATCAAACAATTCCTGAAAAAATGCTGCCGTAAATCTTGGATCACGATCACATACAATACTAGAACTCAAACCATGAAGTCGAAATACATGTTGGATATACAGATCAGCACTTCCTTTAGCGTCAATAGTAGAGGAAGTAGGTGCTAAATGTACACACTTTGTCAAGCGGTCTACAAATACATATATAGCATCATGACCTGTATCGGTCCTAGGCAAACCCATGATAAAATCCATCGAGATATCCGCCCACGGCTGACTGGGCACTGGTAAATTCTGCAAGAGACCAGTTTTTAGCTGGCCGCCTTTAACTCGTTGGCAGACGTCACATGACTTGACAAACGCCTTTACATCCAGTCCCATTCTGGGCCAATAGAAATATCTAGAGAGTCTGAAATAGGTGCGATCTCGACCGGGATGCCCCGCAGTCACACAGTCATGGTATTCTTGAAGCAGGGCGAGTCGGAGTTTGCTACTCTTTGGAATGCATAACCTGTTCTGTGGTGAAGATCTGAGATAAAGATAACCGGGTGTTTCATTTAGAAGGTAACGGTCGTGCAGATTGTCATGGCTTGAATTTTTCAGTCTCCTGATAATGGGAGCAAGATCCTTGTCGCACTTGTAACCGCTTACAATTAACTGCGCTAAGTCTGGATTAATCTCTAGGGTATGCTCTATGGCATTCAACTGAATGTTAGGAGGATAGGATGACCCGCCTATTTCAGAATCACTGAACAGATCTGGACGGCGTGAAAGCGGGTCGGCAATGTTTTTCTTTCCTGGTTTGTGAAAGACCGTAAAGTCATAGTCAGCTAAAAACTCTACCCATCTTGCCTCACGCTTGGTGAGAGTCGGTTTGGTTCGTAAATAGACAACACCCATATTATCAGTCATCAGGTCAAAGTGGCGGAATAGATAGATTCTCCAGCACTTTAATGCAAATACCACAGCCAACGTTTCCCTCTCGGCCGCAGTATAGTTGCGTTCTGCAGCTGACAGTTTCCGACTACAATAGGCTACGGGATGCAAATCCATATCTTCTCCCTGCTGCAGGAGCACACCCGCCACGGCAAAGTCACTTGCGTCAGTTTCTACCATGAAGCTTTTCTCAACATCGGCCAGTTGCAACACTGGCGCCTCGAGTAATGCTGATTTTAGAGACTCGAATGCCTTCTGTCTAGCAGCGCTCCATTCAAAGCGTGAATTTTTTCCGGTGATTTCTTCTAATGGACGAGAGATGGTCGAGTGTCGGTCTATGAACCTTCGGAAATAGTTTGCAAAGCCAAGAAACTTCCTCACATCAGTTACTGACGACGGAGTTGGCCATGTTTCCACAGCACTTATCTTCTTGGGATCAGGGGAAATTGATGTGCCGTTGATTTTATGCCCCAAGAAGAGAACTTCTCTCACGCCGAATTCGCATTTAGACTGTTTGCAATACAGCTCACTATTTCTAAGTGTTTCTAGAACTGTTTGAAGATGATGCTGATGATCTTCCCAGGTCTTGCTGAAAACTAGAATGTCATCCAAGAATACTACAACGAATTTTCGGAGATGCGGTTGCAGAATAGAGTTCATGAGTGACTGAAAGGTGGCCGGGGCATTAGTCAGCCCGAATCCCATGACTCTAAATTGGAAGTGGCCGAACGGCGTGTTAATGGCCGTCTTAGAAACATCCGAGTCTTGAATTCTGATTTGATTGTAGCCTGACCGCAAGTCCAACTTGGAGAAATATGCACTGCCCTGGATCGTGTCGAATAAGTCATCAATATTAGGAAGACAAGCTTTGTTTTTGATCGTAATTCTATTCAATTCTCGCCAATCGCACACCATTCTCAGAGTACCATCCGACTTTTTCACAAAAAACACAGGTGCACCGTATGGCGACTTACTTGGCTCAATGAATCCCTTCTCAAGTAATTCTGATAGCTGTGACTGGAGCTCGTCCATCTCTGGTTTCGGCAGGCGGTAGGCGGGTCGAGACGGTGGTCTGGCTCCATCTTCTATCTGGATTTCATGGTCGACTGGTCTCTTCGGTGGAAGCTCATTCGGCAGCTCGTCTGGAAATAAATCCTGGTACCTCTTGAGCAGGTTCTGGATGTCTTGTTGCTCTGATTCCTGGAGTTGTGGCCCGGAACGATTCTCCTCGTTTGCAGCAGTGACCCATGCAAGAAACCCCTCGGCTCCACTCCTCAGGGCATGACGAGCTTGTCGGCCACTGATAAACATGCTTTCCACAGATGGCCGGTCGGCTGTCGGCGGGTTAGCTGAAGGCAATTTGGCAACAAAGGGCTCACCGTCCAACTGAACTTCGTTCGTACGGAAGTTGATGCTGGGGTTGTTCCTTGTAAGCCACGGCTTGCCAAGAATAGCGTCGTAGCGAGTCAGGGGATACACAGTAAAGTGCTGTTCCTCACTGAAGCCCCCGACTGTCACCCTTAGCGTGCGTGTGCAAATCTGCGGGACCTCGCTGGTCGAGCCGTCCGCCAATGTTACGCTCAGCACTGCTGAGCTTGCATCCGTGTCAAGATGATGCTTTCGAACAAAACTGTCTGCAATGAAGTCATGCGTCGAACCGGAATCTATCAGCATCACTGCACGGCGACCGCCGATTCTTCCCTGTATGCGCAGTAGGTCGTGTTCAGGTTCATTGCCGACGCTGACGTTGCTGACATGACACCTTTCTGCAACGGGACAATTTCCTACAGCTATGGGTGTCTCCGGCTCCGTAGGTTCCTGGAGAGCAACGTCTTCAACCTCCAGAGCTCCGAACCGGTTAGCGACTGGTATCGGCGTGGGCGCTTGGGTCGTCGCCAGTAAGCGCACCCCCTTTCTTACTGGCGACCAGCGTTTGGGTAGCGCTGTCCACCCTCAGTACAGTCTTTAGCGAGGTGGCCTGGCTTCCTGCAAGCAAAGCAGTGTCCCATTGCTCGCAGTTGGACACGCTCTTGGTCCGTCAGCTTGCGGAGGCCCTGACCACGGAAGCTGGGCACGGAACGCGACTCTCTACTGGCTGGTGGCCCCGACGCCGGTGGCCCTGACGACTGCTCCACGGTGTTTGCTGCCATGACAGCTTGCTCCAGGGTACGTGGATGCTCACGCATGACCTGTCGCTGGATGTGCGGCACTAGACCCCTGACGAACAGCAGCGCTCTGGTGTGGTGGTCGATTTCCGGCACTTGCAGGCTGAGGCGAGTGAAAGCAGCAATGTATGCGTCCAGCGACCCGCGCTGCGCTGCGGAAATTAGTCCCATACGCGATGTTTCCTCGTTGTGCCGTGGTCCGTACACATCGCCAAGTGCCGCTTTCAGAGCAGGCCAGTCGGAAAACACTTGGTTAGCTTCCAATGCCGCTATCAACCAAAGACGAGCGTTTCCAGTCAAAAATCCTGCCGCGTAGTCGACCCTCTGTGCCGCATTTGGGAGTGCCAACGACCGTAGGGCCATGTCCATTGCAAACGTCCATTCTTTGAATGTAGCGGAATCTCCTCCAAACACAGGCGGCTCTTTCGTAAGGCGGTGTGTTGGCTCCCACGGTTCCGAGTTCGGATGTATCGTTCGGTTTCCTTGGCTAACACGCTGAGCGGTCTTGATATCGTTTATCAGCCGAACGACGAGTACGAGGAGCGTAAGCAGAGCGACCAGAACACCTGCCAAAAGCAGAGTAGTAACCATCCTCTGCTACCAGTGTAACAGGTTTAATCAAACTTGAAAAGTAAGAGGCCTGGTTGAGCGTGCCTCGACCAGTTATATGCAAAATGTGATAGTATACATGTGGCAATGGCGCCAATGAAGGTGCTAATAGACAGGCGTAAGACGCATGAGGTGCGAGGGAGTGTAAAGTTATAGAGAACAGGGGAAAACTGTTACATCCAGGGCAAGCCGCCTCTCCTCCTTCATCGATGCTACATTGCTACTCAGCTTAGCAGCAAGTGCGAAGCTCGATGACACCAACGTGCGAGCCGACCCGGTGTCCAACATGGCGCAGAGCTCCTCTAGGTCGTCATCATCCTTGCCAGCAAACGGCTGGACAAGATTACTAAACGTTGTTGACGTGATTCGCTTGAGTATTCCAGAAACTCACGGCGCGAATTCAAGTCTCACGAAAATAAATAAAACACAGAATATAGAACAAGGACAATGGAAGCGGACTACAAAGCTGCAATGCGGTAAGAGGCAAGACACACTGATGACAGATGTCACCAGAACAAATACATATCGTAATGTTCGTCTTTGTCTCTACACACACATTGTATCGTCACACTACACGCATTAATTTTGTCAAATTGTCACACCCCACCTTTGGATGCCCGGTGGGTCCAATCTCCGGCGTTTGACCAAGTGCTTATGGATAATAATAATTATTCCAATAATATCTCATGTGATATGCAAGTGCACCATACCCGTCCAGATTTGGTGTTGCGGTCCAGCACAGATGCTACTGATGGATGTCGTTCCCTTGGATCATAAAGGTGCCCACAAAACTCTACGAAAAGCTCACAAAGTATGCTCCCCTTTGCCAAGAGCTGCGGCATATCTGGCATGTGGATGATGTCCGGGTTGTGCCCCTGGTAGTTGAAGCGCTTGGTGGTCTGACTGGTGTGTCACTTTCAGACTTTGTGTTGGCATTGGCAGGCACTCTGCGCATTGAAAAAGCCCAGCCAAATGCTATCCTGGGCACATCGAACACTGCAAAGTCGTTCCTTGGCATACGTCATTAGGCTCCTCATGATACGGTTCTGGTTAGTCCGTACACACTTCTAGCAACGCATTTGTTTTGGCAGCCGTGAA
Source organism: Sycon ciliatum (assembly GCF_964019385.1). NCBI lineage: Eukaryota > Metazoa > Porifera > Calcarea > Leucosolenida > Sycettidae > Sycon > Sycon ciliatum. The sequence goes on along the minus strand of NC_088645.1, from coordinate 43,864,652 downwards.
TGTGCAGCATGATGACTATCGCAACCTGATTAATCCCTTGCCGTTTCGGTATGCCGTGGATTTCTTTTCTTCCTCCTTTTGCTGTTTTTGCTATTGTTTTTACAATCCACTTGGGTTTCATTTTGTTGGCCATCTTTCTAATTTTGTCTCATCCCGCTTAGTCTCTTTTAGCCTGGTGATGGGGTTCTTACCTCACATTGTCATGACAACGTGAGTGAAAATAATAAAGCCAATTTAGTAATATAAACAGGTGGCATATTGCCCGCATAAACAAAACATATGGTATCATGCATCTGTCCATGATCGTTAACCAGAGAGCGTTAACCAGAGTAGTTTGTTGGTGGAGCGATTGATCGTAACACCGTGAATTTTTACTCGAACCTCTCAATGAAAATATATGGGTCGAAGAGAAAGCTCTCAGCTTGCGATTGCAAAAATTGCCAAAGCGATAGGGTAAATATTCATAGTTATAGTTATGGCACTCGACAGACAAGCAATACCAGACAAGCAATACCAGACAAGCAATACCAGACAAGCAATACCAGACAAGCAATACCAGCCGAGCCAACGGCTTTTGAAACGAATTATACTCCTGTGTGCTGCAATTCTTAGACACTGCTGAGACTCAGTTGTTCCCTGAGGTTTTGCGTCCAATGTGCAAGTCTGATTCTTTGTTGCGTGTTCTTGTCTTTGTTTGGAACTGTCCAGTCATACCGTGTCCACATGTCTACAGACACAATGGAACCGAGTGTGTGAAGTGTTCTTGCGATGCAAACGGAGCGAGGAGCTGCGACCCTAACAGTGGAGCGTGTCTTTGCAGAGACCACGTAAATGGCACACGCTGTGATGTGTGCTCTGATGGCAGTTACATAGCATCTACTCATCTAGACTCCTGCACCCCATGTGCATGTGTGGCTAACACTACTCAAGCCAATAATACATGTGACATGAATAGTGGTATTTGTAATTGCCTGGACAAATATTCCGGTCGCAGATGTCAGTCTTGTAGTCTGGGCCACTACCAATCAGGAAAGGACTGCATACCTTGTGCGTGTAGCAGTACACGTGCCCGTGGCAACCACTGTTACATTACTACTGGACAGTGCAGATGCAAACCTGGGTATGGTGGAAGGCAATGCTATGGGTGTGCAAAGGGTTACTTCATACCAGATACTACACTGGCAAAGCCACCATGTGTGGTATTTGACCCCAACTCGGATTGCCAAGGTAAACTTTTTTGTTTGTTTGAATTCATGTTGATTTGTGTCCACAGCTCCCCGCACAGAGTTCTTAACCTACCAGTTAAGAGATCATGTCTGCGAATTCAAGCTTAAGTGTCAACTGAGCAGGTGATGTGGTGACAGGAATCCTAGTAGTGCTAGAACAAGTGTGCAGTGCGCAGTCACACCATGACACAAAAACAACAATACTTGGTCCGGCTCATCGCAAATGTCGCTCATCTCCCACGCACCTTTTGACAGGTAAAACCCAGTCCGATCACGATATCTAACTTACTTTTGCTTGGGAGGTTGTGATGGCAAGATCAAAGGAGGCACCAAAGAAAAATGATCGCGACTAGCACTTTGAATCGCGATGTGTTTGACTTTTTTGGGAAGTGGGAATCTGGCCATTCACTGTCTGTGTTGCCAAAAGCCAAGCGCGCAGCGACCCGAAGACCGGAACTGTGGCAGGGGCAACTGACATCCTGGAGAGCGTGACAGGCATGCGTGCACGGCAGAGGAGTACGAGCCGCATGAGCGTCATGCTGAAGAAGAAAGGTGTTTTTGATGCGATGCGCCCGGCCGACGGTTGTTGTTCCTTGCTTGGTGGACCTAGCAGCAGCGTCACAAGAGTCGTGGTCAGCGTATCCAGCGGACCGTATGACAGCTGTCTGGAGAGGCCGTATGCCTCGAAGGCTTTGTTGAAACACGCTGTGGAGACACACAGGTCACACTGCCCACGGTTCCTTCAAGCACCGAAGTGACAGCCACAGCTGTTCCTTTCCCATTGCTGCCATACGACAGCCTGAGTCTGAGTGAGAAAGCAAGAGATACTCCGTCTACACCAGCAGCTAGACACCAGCAAATGTCAGCTCGTGTAACGGCGCGGCAGCTCGAGTGATGCAGAGTTGGATGAACTCTGGACCTGTAAGAGTGTGAGTGCAAGAACGCGCTCCTTCGCGGATTTATTTCGTGCATTTTGCTTACCTTGCTTCCTTTCTTCGACTCGCTTCACCTGATTCCTTTGCTGAAATTTTTTCTTGTGGCGGAGAGTATTCTTGTATCATACTTCCTCACTATGCCTACTGGAAATTTCACAGAGCGGTAAAAAAAACTCCTGTTCTTAGTGGCGATAGATAAGCGACAATTGCGATGAGCCGGACCAAGTACCTAATCGGTTTAAACGTCATTTTCTTGTGACTTTCATCGCAAATCTCTTGTCACCATATGATATTATCAAAAGTGCATAAACCAGAGAATGCACATGTGGTTAAAGGGTCAGTGCGCGTCACGCTGCCTTCATTACGTAACTTGCCTTCGTCACACTCTGAAAGGATGCACTCAAGCCCACAGTTTCTTGTCGAGATCATCTGAGCCAGAGCAAGTGAAAAGGGACGTTATCCCGATTTTGTGCGTTTTGAGTTATCAACAGATTCTTGTAGCCAGAAGATGTACGAATCACATGAAAAAAACGATTGAAAATCGATACACGGATAGTAAAGTTACGGGCATTTGTTCCACACTATTTCCCTAAAAACATCGCACATTATCATGTTCAATCTTCATGCTGTGTTGATATTGTCTTCGTACACACAGTTCATTACCTATGTAATGGATCTTGCCATGTATCGACTTGATGATGGACCAGGTCCGAAACCGTGTGGTAATAAAAATTTCTAATCGCATTTTAAAAGAGACCTTTATTCGAGGTCAAGAGATAAGTTTCATAAATCAAAACTCCAGTGGAGCACACTGCTTGTTTACGTAAACCAGAACTCCCGTAACTCCGCCTTGGATCGCTGTCAGTATTTTTAACCGAGTAGGTTCTTATCCCGATAGACATTTTTGATCATGCAAGTTGCCAGCGGTGCAGCCGAGTCACACCAGGTTGTGTTTGAAAAGTTTGCACTGTACATTGGTAGGGATACATGAGTAGTACGGTCTCCAAAGGGCTCAAAGCAACATGCATATTATAACAGTAGGCAAGCAGGATGCAAACAGACGGACGAGGGTCCGCACCTGAAAAATACCACCATACTCATCCAGGACTTTCTTTTCCCTCTCATTTAGTGGACACAAGCAAACAGACAAACCCATTTACAATGCGGAAAGGGGGTGTGTCAACTGACAGATGCTCTATTCAGTTGCTATTCACCCTCGAGTGGATAGCAAGTGAATAGAGCGGTTGTCAGTGGACACCACCCCCCCCCCCCCCTCTATACAATGCAGTTGCGTGGTGTCCACCACTTTTTTATACTGATTTGTAATGTAACTGGCATGTAACTGTTATAATTCAAGAAACAGCAGGAGATAGGAGATAGCCAGAAAATTTACTAAGGGGCCATCCGTAAATATCGATCTTTTTCACGAAGAGAAAAGGTTTCGTTCATGGGGGGGGGGGGTTGAGGAGAGTTTCGTTATGAAAAATATATCGATAGTTGAAACATCAGTCCATTCTACCTGTCAAGTCAATAATGTTTTTTTGTTCAAGAGGGAGTGGGGGGTGAGGGGAGGGTCATAACTAAACTTTTTCGTTTCGTGAAAATTATCATTAATTTCGGATGGCCCCAAAATATGTCCAATTTCCCTGGGCTGTGATATTTGTGCCATTTTCATTTCGCTCTGCAGAGTGCCATTGTTCTCCGTTCGGATCAACGGACAGCACCTGTGCTAATGGAACAGGAATTTGTCAATGCAAGCCAGGGTACACTGGAGAGAAGTGTGACTCTTGCACCAGTGCTAGCCAGTTCCACTCTTCAACTAGCGGTTGCAAAAGTACGAATGGCATGCACTGCATCATTATGAGTGTGTTGTGTGATTTGCTACGTGGTCTGTGTGGTAGTCATGCACTGTGCATCACAGCTGTAGTACTACGGAAAGAATAGACAACCAGCCAGTGTGTCTCTTAGATTCTTCATCTGTAAAACCAGCTCAACAGCAGCATATGGCCAAGAGCATTTCGCAATGCACTGTTACCATGACTGTGCACATCAGTACTACAGCCGTGATGTACAATGCATGACTACCACAGTCTGGTGGGTCGCAAAGCTTTGAGGCAGCCTTTTTCACCACCAGTGAGCAAGTCTCTGCTGCTCTTGTTCTGCCACTGGCTTGTCGCCTGTCTAGTTCACCAGCTCAATTTCACTCAACCAAATTATTTCTAGATCTCCCTGTAAAAAGGCGTTAACACATGTTGGGAATTGCCTAGGAAAACGAGAACATTGTTAAGAGAGCATGGCTGACAATACAAAGTGTGTGTGCAAGTCAATGTCTCCGATTTCGCTCAAAATGTGCAGGTATGTTCCCTTTGGGGTGTAGATCGATTGTGCAAAGCCCTTGATCTGGGGTTTTCTTGAAATAAACGGTTTTGAATTTTTCCACTCGACCATGCTGAAATACAGTCAAAGTCATACCTGCGCAGGAAGGCTCGCCCTTCCGCGACGTCTCCTCAGCAATTTCTACTCCAACACTACTCCCTATGCCACAGAACAAAGTGTATCGTTGACTCTGACAAGGAAAAGCAGGGATCACTTGTCACTCCAAACGACAAGCTTCTCCTTGCGCCACCAACAGTTTTTGGTGCCACCGTTGATGCACCAGTTCTGAAGTCTCCATTGTGAAAGAGTTAAGATAGCCCGTCGCTCTAGCCATATACTATGTATAAGGCATACCCTGAGCTGGAGTGTATATGGAAAATATACACCAAATACAAACCGAGGTCGAAGGCCGAGGTTTGTTTGATGGTGTATATGTGAAACTCAGACTTGTAACAAAGCTTCCAAACTCTCTCTTGTGTATATTTTCTTGTAACAAAGCTTCCAAACTCTCTCTTGTGTATATTTTCCATATACACTCCAGCGAAGGGTATATCCGACTTATACCTACCTCAGTATGAATCCTAAAAAGGAGTATAAAAGCCCTGGCCAGCGGAAACCAGCACTTGTGTACTTGATATCAATCATCAAAATATGACGTCAAAGTTTGGGACGTGAAGTGAGCTGGCTTTTGAAGATTAATTTTCAATCGAGTGGATGTCTTTGTTGGCAAAGGGGTTTCAAGTGTCTTCAAATGAGTCTGGTCAATTGATTTCAGTGCTAGGTGAGAGCTTGTCACACGGATGGTTGAGTTTAGACTCAGCAATGGCGTCAGGTGTCGCGACAAGGTCCAGAGTTGTCAGCGTGAGACTCCCCTTGCGAAGCGACGCTGAAAGTTAGTTCGCGATCGAAAGTATTTCTTTCTTTGCCTGGTGATGACAGTCAATTGTTTTCTGGTTAAAACTTGGATTTGGAGAGTTTACATTTCATTGCTATCAGGTCCGCCCTCATTTCCCTTGTGCGGCGCTGATGAGATCACAACGGACGAAACTGTTCTGTTCGTAGATTGAATCTGTATACCCAATACTGTGTTCCGAACTTGTCCTTTCACTTTTCCACGCACTTTGGATTAGACTGGTGCAGACCAATTTGCCAACTAATCTTCTTCGTTTGTGCTGCTCTCTGCTCAGCCCTGTTTCGTTTAATTCCGTCGCCAACCAGTGCCTCATTGGTCCAAGGGAATGTAGTGAATCTCAGACACCCCTTTGTGTTCGGTTCTAAGTTCACCTCATATAACCAAGTGACGGTAAGCTGATATTCACCTATGATACTTAGGTGCACAACACATACGTGTCAGTTCCTGAGCACTTCCGGAGCACTGTTTATTTCGCTTCATGATCTTCTGTCTTCCCGTCATTTTGTTTCCTTTCCTTCTTTGTTTCTTGCGTTCCATATTCGCCTCTGTGCTTTTGCGCCCAGTTCCTATTTAATAATAATAATAATAGTACAGCACGCATATAGCTCATATGAAAAATCAAATGAGGGTCATGCATCTGTCGACAACGTCGAGCCAGTGCGTTCTGTCTGAGGCAAGTTGCTCCGCTTCCAAAAGAGACATATTGAGAAGTAAAAGGTCATTCCTAATGTTGTCTACCCATCTGGTCACTGGGCGACCTCTGGGCTTCTTTATATCTGTTATATTCATTGCCATGTGAAGGGCTTTGTAGGACACAGCGTCCTTCCCTTCACGAATGACATGTCCAAACCATAATAAGCGCCGGCGTCTACAGACTGCACTTATTGGGCATTGAGCAGTTTTAGCATAAAGAGCATTATTCGAAATTTTATTGGGAAAGATGATTCCAAGTATGTATCTGAGTTTACGGCGGTGCCATACATCAATTTTGCTTTCTAAGGCTTTTGTTAGAGTCCATAGTGCGCAGTTATATAGGAGAACTGGCAAAATGAGACAGTTGAACATGCTTAAGCGGGACTGCTGGGTATGGCGTTTCCATGATACACTGGAAAATGCCCGGTTCGCTGCTATGATACGTGCATCAATGTCCTCCGCTGACCCCAGACGAGAACCCAACAGTTTGACCGACCTCCAGGAGGAATCTGACTTTGTAGCTGTTACAAATTGTGTTTTGCTGATGTTTAGTTTTAAGTTGTCTTCTGCGAAGATGGGTTCGCATTTCTCTACGGTTGCTTCAACTGCTGTCCGGCTGTGGTCATGCACTGTTGTATCATCTGCATACAGGGTGAACTTAGTAGGTAGATTGACTTGTTCTGGGCAGGCTTCTCTGATCCTCTGCATTGCACCTTCTGCGTAGACAATATACATAAGGGGTGACAGGGGGTCCCCCTGCACCACTCCAACATTAGTTGGAAATGACTGACTGACTGAGCTGCTTTCCCAGCTTCACGCAAGCAGAGGTTTCGGAGACTAGTTGCTGAATAGTGCTAACATGTGCACCTGCCGAAGCCAGACGGTCAACAGCAGTCTGCCTGATTATTGTATCAAATGCGCCACTGAAATCTAAAAGCGCCGCTGAGTAACTCCAGTCTCCTAGCAAGGCCCTCTCGCACATCATTCTTGTGAAGAATACTCCGTCCGCAGTTGACCGCCGAGGGCGGAAGCCAGCCTGGCTTTCAGGCACAAAGGAGTCCACGAATGTAGTGCAGCGCTGTGTGAGAATACGGGGCAGGACCTTTCTGATCACCGACAGAAGCATAACTGGTCGGTAACTTTTGGGGAAGCCGGGAGGCTTATTTGGCTTATATATGGGCACGATCAAACCGCGTCTGAGGTCTTCTGGACAATACTTTGCCAGTTGAACAGCGTTGAAGAATGTTGTTAACCAAGTGGTGATTGCATCTTTACCGGCCTGCAGCAAAACAGCGGAAACTCCATCCTGTCCAACAGCACCACCCGGTTTTTGCCGTGAGATTGCTGCTCGAACTTCTTCCTGAGTAAATGGCTCCTCATCAGGTGTTACCTCTCCATCTGCTGGGTGGTCGACTGCAGCAGGGACGTCATCGCGATGGAATACGGACAAGTAATACTTGCGGAATTCATCGAGATTCCATTGGACGTCCGCCATGATTTCACCATCTTTGTTTGCAAGTCTGACAGGTGGCTGGCTGACTGAGGAACGAAGTTGGCGGATGTTACGAATTGCATTGTAGTATGACCGTGCGTCGGGCCGTAATGCATCTGCTTCTGTTGCTTTCTCCTGCCAAAATTGGTCACCCTCCTTTCGTAATATTGATCGTATTTTATGCAGTATTTGATTGCGTTCTCTTGCTAGCTGTTGCCGTCTTTCAGGATCACGTTCCGCATCCTTCTCAATGTGAAGCTCTTTCTGCCGTTGCGACAGCGTAGACACTTCAGTACTCATGCTGCGGACCGACTTGTGTCCAACCTTTGCCCTCCCAAATGCACCTAGAGCTGCACCATGCACAACCGTCACAAAGCCATCCCACAGGTTATCAATAACTTGAGGCGATACTTGGGAGAGCTGGATCTCCGGAAGATTTTTAAGTAGTGCTGACTGATAGAGTTTCCTGGTTATCTCTGTAGGTTGGTTGTATTTGGAGAAGCATCGCTCCTTAGACTTTGGCGCAGGCTTCGCTGGTCCAAATGAGAGACGAAAGTCGGCAATTACCGGATGATGATCCGATCTGGTGCGGAATCCTCCATATGATCTTGCATTGGTCACTGATGTTAGTCCACCAGTCTTCACTGCGATGAAATCAATCATATTCCGCACCGCACGGCCGTCAGAGTATGTCAATCCATCTGCAAACCATGTGGAGCGATGCTGTAATTTGTGCTTGAACAGAGTGTTGCAAAGCACCAGCCCATGCTCACCACACAGGTCTAAGAGTCTATCACCATTGGCATTGTTAGATGTATGTTTGGAGTAAGAACCTACTGGGCCACTTCTCCTTCCGACCGAGCTTCCTACTTTGGCGTTAAAATCTCCAAGTATCCACAGTTCATCTCTCCGTTTCACTTGGCCTGCAATGGAACTCAGGACGGAGTAGAAGCTGTCAGCTTCAGCAGGATATTTTGTAGAGCGCTGCAGGGTTGGAGCATAGCAGCACACGACGGTAACTGTTCTGCTGTCCCTGCGCGGATTTATAATGTGCGATCGATTTATAATGTGCGAAGTTAAATAAACACAAACAAAGAAGATACATGGTCATATTCCACGAAGAATGAACAGGCTTGTGAGGTCAAAAAATCGAGCCAGACTTGTCTGCAATTCCCAATCAAGTGAGATGATTCCAGGCAGGAAGTGAAAGAGGGAAAGCTCTATGTTCTCGAAAGAGCCATTTACAGCATCAGAAGTCAGACGTGCAGCAGTTTTTCATCTCTGCTTTATATCACATATCTAATTGTTTGTGTTGATTGTTAGAAAAGTAGAGAATAGAGAAGATTGAGGATATGTAGCGACAACATAGAAACATATCATACTCGTCTTTCACCAACAATCATGGTTTTTGACCCTCAATACAAAATGGAGCCATTGGATATTGCCGTCCTTGGGCAACATGAGGAACGCGCAACGAAGCTGAGATGAGCATGAGCTATGTCCCACAGCAACATAGAATGCAGAAGGTTACTGGATGCTGACGAGACTAGTAAGACAATTGGACATACCGGCCGTACTACAACTCGACAACACAAAGCAACATGCTCATGCTCATCTTTGCTACGTTTTCCTTCCCCTCATTGCACCTTTCCTAACCTGAGTTCCACTAGTTGAAGGTTGCTGGCTTGCGCCTCTTAGATGGGTAAGAACTAGTTGTCAGATTGTTGAATGTCTCACTATCCTTGTCAGTTGTGTGCCTTGTCGTCGCACTATCTGATTATTATATTAGTACCTTGGTGGATTGTCAGTCCCAACCCGTAACGTATTGGTCCGTTGTTATCCCTACATGTACTACATGTATTAGATCAACATCCGAGTTTTAAGCATCGTTATGCCGCGCAAAAACCGCACAACAATAAACAAGGACAACGATAATGACACTAATATTAGGAAGTGGAATGGCACTGAAGGTTATCTATTCTATAATTTAAATAGAATTATATAATTCTCCTGAGAACGAGTTATGCAGCAACTATCCACGACTGTAACAAGATGATAAACTGTCAGAAAGTGCGATGATAGGGCACACAACTGACAGCTGTTGGTTGTCAGAGTTAGGTCTCAGTTTGCTGAATGTCTCAGTAGCCTGTCAGTTTTGTGCCCTATTATCTCATGGTCTCACTCTTTATCGTCTTGTTACATTAGTGGATAGTTGCTGCATAACTCCGTCTCATATTATGTTTCTTCACTGTTTTACATTTATTACTGGCTCAGTATCTGAGTTAAAATGAACGGGAAAAATAAAACCCTCGGCAAAAAACCTCGGCTTCGGCTCGGTTTTTGCCTCGGGGTTTGATCTCCCATAAACACTCAGTCCTCAGCTTATATGTAGTGTGTACAGTTGATAACAAAGGATGGACTCTGATGGAGAGCTAAGGGTTGATTTATACAAAACAAAAATGGACCAAGGAACTACAAGTTAAGCTATAATGTCCACTAACACCACGAGTTACTAAAAAATCAGCTCATGCGATAACATAATTGCACAACACTGACCGATGGTACTGACATTCTACAACTAACTGGCTGACGTTGGCAGCACTGAACTGCGTGGCTGGTACTCTGCGGCTGCTGCAGAAAAAGCGGTACATGCGTTGCTGTTGATCGGATCCGTTTGCAGTGGCGCTTGTGCTGACGCGGTTGGTCGGGGAGGGTTCAGCAGGCTCCCCAACATGCTGACCTCTGACCATTACAAACGACTGTCCGGCTCTATTCACCTGGTCTCCATCATCTGCAGCCCTGGGCAACATAACCCCGCGTGTCGTCCTGGCAACCAAGAAACGGTGCATCTTGGAGCTCCGCACGCAGATTCCATTGCTATCAGGTTCGGCTTCATTTCCTCTGTGCTGCGCTGACGAGTCCACAAAGGACGAAACAGTTCTGTCCGCAGATTGAGTATATAGGGTCCCTAGTTCGATTCCTGGTGGTGACAGTCGATTTTTTCTTCAGATTTTTCCCGTTTGTCTCTTTCCCTCAAAACCAGTTAATATATATTATATATATATGTATAATAGGATTTTCTGGTGACAGTTTAAAAGAGAAAGGGTTGCAACGGGTAGGGGTTTGGTCGGGTAACGGGTTCGGGTATTTTCATCCGGGTAGCACGGGTACCCTATCGGGTATTTTGACACATTATGTGCTGTAGTGTGCACTTGGGCTACATAAAAAGTGTACAGTAGGCACGTGTCCGTGCTGTTACACGTACCGTTGCGAAAACACCGTACTCCAACTACCCGATCGGGTTCTCTTGAGCAAATAGCTACCCTACTACCCGATCAAACCATGGGTTATTTGGGTACCCTACTACTCATTGACATCTCTACTTTGCTATCCGATTCTCCAACAGGTTTCCTTTGATGGACTAATGTCCCTGAATGGTTTTTCTGGAGGCTACAACTCAAACACCCAGGTTACAGAGGAGCGTGCTATTGTCGCCCCCTACTGGACATCACGCTCTGGAAATCAGACCTGTTCCAATGGAACCTTGGAAGTACATTACATTAATGAGACTGTGGACAAGGTTGTGTTTGATCAGTTCAAACAAGGCTTAAACCAGCATATTAAGCTTCAAAATCTCGGGGAGGAGTTTAGGCCACGTGAGCTTGTCCTGGTAAAATGGCTGGAGATCCGTGAGAACAACCAACACAACAAGGTATAATGAGGACACTTCAAGGGTTGTCGTCTTGTCGATATCATGTCTGTCCAGAATTATTAATCTACATTTTACTTTATGGTAGGGCTGAAATGGTTATTACGAATAACCAGTTATGCAACCGTAAAAAAAAAGTAACTTATCGTGTCCTTTCCCGAAGGGAACTCACGACAGCCGCTAACACCCGGTAATCCCTATGCAACCGTTAGGGCCGAACAAACGGATAACCATTTGATTCACGGTTATGCAGCGATTTTTGGAATATTTTAAAAGCGAAATAAAAGAAACCTTCATAAGTCTGTCATTTCTTGCACTACGAGAAACCATGATCTGTACACACTTTAATTTTACCTATATTTCATCTGACGACAAGTTTTCAAGTGTACCAGTGAAATCTTTCAGTGTGACGTTGAAGAGTCAAAAGTCTGTCCATTTTCGCAGTGTTGCAGTATACAAATCCTGACAATTGGCACAATACAGCTGTCGCACCAGATTCCTTGGCACAGCCCTTCAGGCTTTGAGTGCCTGTTAAAGCACATACCGTAAAGTACCGCCAGAGCGCCCCCCATCTGGCGAGCGCGCCCCACCTTGATTTTAGGGGCTAGGGAAAGGATACTCACATGGCAGAGTGCGACGAAGTTTGTTACTGTTTTCTTGAACGAAGTTTGTTACGGTTTTCTTGAACGAAATTTGTTACTGTTTTCTTGAACGAAGTTTGTTACTGTTTTCTTAAACGAAGTTTGTTTCAGTGTGAGAACCTTACTGTACTAAGCTCACACTTGGCAGGTTTTTGTATGGAGCTCGTGTCCGTTCGAAAGTACGGATTGACTGCACAACGTGCAATATATGTACAAGATTCGTGTCGTATGACCTACAGACAGGAGACCGCGTTCACAATACAACCACGAAAGGTGGAGATGGTTGGGTGCTGTCGCGGTACATTGTGGTACTATTAACTTTGCGTGCACATCTGACAATCGTCTGTCGTTTATTTCATTGCCTTTTCCTTTAGCGTAACACATTCATGGCTATGATTATCAGTGATGAGTGTCAGTCTTTTACTTTGTTCAACTATGCCGGAATAAGCTGGTCAGGGTATCCATATCCAGTCATGGCAGCCGTCAACATCTTCAATCAATCTGGAACAGCTAATGTCAATCTACAAGGTGGAGTGCACAACCTGACCAATGGCTGTAGTGCTATGTTACGTGCAAAGAAGCACTGCCTTGACAATGTTAAGCCAGCACCCTTTCTCGGCAACTCGAGTGTTGATATAATCGAATGTCCGTCCAACATAAAAATTGCAAGTGTCGCTACAGTGTTCATAAAACAGGAACAAATCACCGTTCATGATTGTTTCGTCTCCGGTCCAACTACATCAATTGCAAGTCAGGAGATAGCTTCAGTAAGTCTAAACAAGCATTCAAGAGGGATGGGGAGGGAGAGCACGTGGGAAAGAAGGAGAACGAGAGAGAGAGATTGAACACAAGGGGGGGGGGGGGGGGATGGGAAGTGAGTGAACCAGGGCATAAGCATAAAAGGACAGAATGTGAGAGCACAACATCCCTATGGGCCAAGTGAGTGTGTACAAGGGAATACCATTCTATGCCCTCTACGAGAGAACTTGAAAGCTCAGTGGCCCTAGGTCAGCAGCAATGTTATTCGATCTGATGGAAAGGTTTTTGCAATGCAATGATGCAGCCGATCAGTTTTAATACGGCGACTCTCGCTGCGGCGGGACCACTCTTCTCCCCTCTTTTACTCTCTGTGTAGGCACTCCTGCTGACGCTGTCTACTAAGACATTCAACAGTGTCACCCTAGCTGTTATTTGGCTCTTCCTCGGAGTCCTCTGTTAATGATCTCAGCATTCTATTTGTACACCAAACCCGCCTATTCAAACACTGCAATCTCCCCGATTCTTACATTCCCGGCCCATTGGCAGCAAACCCAAAAACATTCGAATGACAATGTGACGGCCCTATGCCTATGGACCGAAGTCACCGCACACTGAACAAGTTCGGGCATGATCATGTTTTTTTCTCCTGCCGCCTGGATGCCTGGTCTGTTGCTGCCGACGCATCTTTTCACAAAGTCAGCGAGATGACCTAAGCTAGCAAAGATGATGTGTAGTCTTTAAAGCTAACTCCAGTTAGAAATACTTTAGCAAAGGCCCCACTTTTCAAAGCGTACAATTAGAATGCATTCAATTGTGAAACGTCAACAGATTCTTGGTGAAGACCTTTCGAGGAAGTCAAATAGTGTTGAGAGTATGACCTTTGGAGGAAGTCAAATAGTGTTGAGAGTATGACCTTTGGAGGAAGTCAAATAGTGTTGAGAGTATGTCAAATAGTGTTGAGAGTATGTCAAATAGTGTTGAGAGTATGTTAGGAAAACTAAAGTGACCATCGAAAGAAAAAATGAGAAATTTTTCAAAAATTTCCCAACGACTCTCGATGGGTTAACAGCAAGTATCCAGTTTCGCCAACCGCACACTCTAAGGCCAAAACAAATAATGACCTTGTTTCCGGTCGCCCGACCGGGCCACTTTTTCCCAAATTCTGAAACTTTTTTTTGGTCCCAAATGTATACAAACGGTGGCAATGCCATGTGTGCAAGTGCACTCAAAGAGTCATAACTCAGTCAAATCTCAACCGAATTCCACAATCGAAACACCTACAAGGTAGCAGAGATTCTCAGCTGTCGGCTCGAAAACCTATGGGGTCGATACGAGCTAGAATAACGGAGCTGGAAGGACTCGAACTGTTTGCTTGATTTCTCAGGATGTACGAAAACAGGAATACACCACATGCTGTACAAGAACAGTGAGTCAGTCAACTTTGACATTGATCCTTGCCATGATATACATGTATGTACAATGTACATGTACATGTGTATGACATTGTGCTCTTGTCCATCTATACCACAACGATTGAGGAACCAAAAAAAGTATCGAAAAAAGTTTCATTCCGGCCAACCGAGTCTCCTTTTTGAGGGGTTGCCGACCGGAAACAAGCCTTTTTTTTGTTTTGGCCTAATAATAATTGTCTTGAATTCATTGGTTAACAGGAATGCTGCTATTCTAAAAGTGATGGACAACTGATAGACTCGGGTCTTTCCCAACCATTCCAAAGAATTTCTGCAAACGACAGTGCTTTGCGGGACATCTGCCAAACTGGTGGGGTGCTCTCTCATTTCTTCAAGAACCGCAACTCTCCCAAAGCCGTGAACAAGCGTGTCTCCGTCAAGCAAAGTGAGCATATTGTTTTCTTCTTTGTTTGAATTTAAAAGAAAGCCCCTGTCTGTGACAGCCTTGGATAAAGCTTAAGAGAGCATGTCTGAGAAAACCAGAACATATGTGCAAGTCGATCTCTCAGATTTCGCTCAAATTTTGCAGGTAGGTTTGCTTTGGGGTGTAGATCGATATTCCAAAGCCCGCGCAAAATCTTTTGAAGGGAACCATGAAATTGGCATACCCCTCAATATTGGCCCAATATTGGCACGATTTATGGGTCTACAAACGAGCCACGGCACAGAGTACAAGAACAAGCTACGAACAAAACTCCATCAAGCCAACATTACCTCACCTTAGAAGAGTTCTTGGGGCAGCACCACTTAGCCACGCCAGCATCCCAGAAGACGAGGGCAATCATCCCTTGACGGCACAAATAATCGTCTTGAAAATAGCCAAATTACAAGCGCTGATAAAACAGCGAGCTACGTCCTCAATTAGCAAACACTATACACCGGCAGATAGTAGAACACCTCTTCTAGCACTGAGGACATGTCCCCCATCATTCTTTTGGGGTTTTCTTGAAATAAACAATTTTTAATTTTTCCACTCGACCATTCTGAAATACGTCCAAACTCATACCTGCGCAAGAAAGCTCGCCCCTCCGCGACGTCTAGTCAGCAATTTCTACTCCAACACCACTCCCAACGCTGCAGAACAACGTGTATTGTTGACTTTGACAAGGAAAAGCAGCGGTGATCACTTGTCACTCCAAACGACAAGCTTCTCCTTGCGCCACCAACATTTTTCGTTGCAACAGTTGATGCAAAAGTGACTAAATTTTTGCGTGTAGTTTTTGGATTTTACTGCAAGAGGAATGAGTGGAAAAATTAAAAATTGTTTATTTCAAGAAAACCCCAAAAGGATGATGGGAGACATGTCCTCAGTGCTAGAAGAGGTGTTCTACTATCTGCCGGTGTATAGTGTTTGCTAATTGAGGACGTAGCTCGCTGTTTTATCAGCGCTTGTAATTTGGCTATTTTCAAGACGATCATTTGTGGCGTCAAGGGATGATTGCCCTCGTCTTCTGGGATGCTGGCCTGGCTAAGTAGTGCTGCCCCAAGAACTCTTCTAAGGTGAGGTAATGATGGCTTGATGGAGTTTTGTTCGTAGCTTGTTCTTGCACTCTGTGCCGTGGCTCGTTTGTTGACCCATAAATCGTGCCAATATTGGGTCAATATTGAGGGGTATACCAATTTCATGGTTCCCTTCAAAAGATTTTGTGCGGGCTTTGGAATGTCGATCTACACCCCAAAGCAAACCTACCTGCAAAATTTGAGCGAAATCTGAGAGATCGACTTGCACATATGTTCTGGTTTTCTCAGACATGCTCTCTTAACTACTTGGTTGACACTGCCTCGGGAATGCGTATAACAATATTGGTACACAAGAGAGAGAGAGATTTGAAGCTTTTTTACAACTCTGAGTTTCACGTATTACTACGATCATCAGGCAACTGATGGATCCAAAACGGGCAGCCAGAACATAAGGGGGAGCAAGGTGGGAAATTCTGAGGGGTGTCATAGGCGACGCGTATCATAGCGCAAGAGTCAGGTGCAGGCGTGAAGTTGCCAAGTCTTCAGACTTGGACTATGCAGCAGTAGTTCCGGCGTGAATGATGTAGAATAGAGCTGGGGACAAATGCCAAATCCACACATGCCCACACCATTACACAAACATACACCCACACTCTCCCCCTTTTCTCACATAGATATACACTCACACGCGCGTCCACACAAACATTCTCTAAATCTCTCTCTCTCTCTCTCTCTCTCTCTCTCTCTCTCTCTCTCTCTCTCTCACACACACACACTTGTACTTGTACTTGTACTTGTTGCTCACTGCCAAAACTGGTCACGTGGGTCTCCCCGGGAGAGGGGAGAGAGACTCAAAAGGAATCTTGGAAAGATGACTCAATTGGCCATTGAACCACCCAACGACCGACACCCCCTGACACCCCCTGAAATCCCCAAACTAGGATTTCATTTCACACACACACACACACACACACACACGAACACACACATTCATTCTCTGTATCTCACACACGCACACACACGCACACACACACGTTCATTTTCTATATCTATCACACATACACACACACACATTCTCCAAATCTCACACACACATTCTCTAAATCTTACACACACACACACACACACACACACACACACACACACACACACACACACACACACACACACACACACACACACACACACACATTCTCCAAATCTCACACACGCACACACACACACACACACACACACACACACACACACACACACACACACACACACACACACACACATACACGCTATAATACTCATCCTTTCATTCTCACACGTACCGCACACATAACAATAATACTATTAAGTTTGAGGATTGAGGAACGTACTGTGTAGTGTGGCGTCAACACCCTTGGATTGGAGTAGAACATTGAATCTTGCCTATGATAATTATGTCTTGCATAGTTGTTATCTCACACAGCAAAAGCAAAGCCGAGCATGGAATTGTTTAATGACTGTTTCGAAACAGGAAACATGATGTTACAAAATTCGGTTACAAACTAAATTGCTTTTGGTCTCTGCCGCGTTGCTTGTGTATAATTGTAGGTTATGGCTACGGAGCTCTTCATCTCGTGAGTCTCAGTGGGGGAAGGTTCGACTTTCCTGTGGTGGGTGAGTTTGTTCTCGGGCACATGATCGGCTCTGGGTATGAAATGCAGGTAACCGCACGGATGCAGGGAATCTCAATGGACAATGGTGCCAATTTTACCTCAATCACTCGTGTAGCTATCAAAATGAGTAAGTTATCGGCGTGTGCATTGTTTGTATTTGTATGAGAATATTTTCGACATTTGTTGGGGATTCGAACTCACAATAAAACCTGAGATCACGGGACAAGAGCCCCTATTGTGCCCACCTATCCTTTGGGGGGGGGGGGGGGGGAGGACTGTATCGATTCTGTCAATCTGTCGTTGATAATCTTGGCCAACAGTTTCAGTTGCCAAAAACCTGGATTCTTAGAACTTGCTATTGGCTGTTGCAGAGTACCTTAAGCAAGGCACAGAAGGGCAGAATGGGTTTGTGCAAGACGAGTATTATATGAACAATTTTATTGAATTTACTTGATTGGCATCATGACATATCCATACCCGAAGTGCGTAGTGCATAGAGGCTGTGCACCGTAGCACAATGCCTCTGTGGTACTGTGCACAAGAAAGGGCTACCAACTCCGGGATACAAACAACAATCATGCCAGCCGCTCCGTGTGTGTGTGTGTGTGTGTGTGTCTATAGTAGTTAGTGTAACATGACAGAGACGCTCTGTTTTCATCTGAACAAACACGTCATGAACACTAAAAGCAGCTTGAGTCAGTGCCACTCATGGATATGTAGAACAGACGTTGAGTTCACTTGGCAGCTAGTCACAAGTCCACGGAAGGCACAACAGGACGAATATGATATGGTTGTGCACAACAAGTTGATTACCTTCAGAATTACTTCCATTACCTTATTTTCCAGAGTATAGACCAAACTACAGTTTAATGCCACACAGAAGTTTTTTTGTCATGAAATACCCACACCTACCCTGTTTATCACTGGGCGTGTGCACGGCTAGTCGAGTACCCATGCTACCCGTGAGGACCTCGGCTAGTCGAGTACCCGTGCTACCCATGAGG
>NC_088645.1:43786172-43846128 GCF_964019385.1 Sycon ciliatum | reverse complement strand
TGTACACTGTATATCATGTGCACATTCACATGTCTGAAGGTTTGTGGTTTTTCAATAAAAATGAAATAAAAACCCAATACACACATATGCACCCACACACACACACACACAAACACACACACACACACACACACACACACACACACACACACACACACAAATACAATCATGTACATGCACCTGCACATGTATACTCTTAGCATTATACAATGTAACCCAACACTAGTACAACACTAGTACAATAGTAGTACAATACCAGTATTAGATAAACCTTGTTTTAGTTCACACATATGGATATGGTTAGATTGACAGCATGTAACAAGGTTGTTGTTGTTGTTGTTGTTTTATTTTACTTCATCAGATTTACAGGCAAGGATGCCTTCTCACCGGCCAGGAGCCAGTTCCCGAGTACACTGTAGGCATATGCGGATAATGCCGGCAGAAAAATTGGCAGAATTCGGGTACTTTTTCTGGTAAGTTTCACGCATGCTTGGTATGTGGATAAAGAAAAGGAGCAAAATTTGAGGAATTGCCCGGCATAAGGTTTGTATGGTTCTGCCACTTTCACTGCTTTTCGAGCAGAATCGGCCACCTTTTCGAGCCCCGGTTCGTTGGGACAATCTGAACCATGGGTGTTGAACCCTGCTCTGAGCCTCATTTTTCTCATTAGGAGAAGTCTAAAACCTCTCCTAGTAATTGAGGGTCAGAACCGGGTTCAACACCCAGATGGTTCAGATTGTCCCAACGAACTGGGGCTCTACCAACCGTGGATGGTTGTAGTAAGGTCACTGTTTCCGAACACAGTGTCCTCCACTAGGCATTGGCGGATAATGCTCGAAAAGGTGGCAGATTCTGCTCGAAAAGCAGTGAAAGTGGCAGAACCATACAAGCCTTATGGCTGGCAATTCCTCAAATTCTGCTCCTTTTCTTTATCCACATACCAAGCATGCATGAAACTTACCAGAAAAAGTACCGAATTCTTCCCATTTTTCTGCTGGCATTATCCGCATATGCCTATACTCCACCTTATTTCATTCTGTCAAACTAACAACATGTACACACTTGCGTGCACTTGCAAAACAAACATACTGTGACATGATCTGAAACGAGCACACCCGCGTGAGCCTAGAGCCCTCCACATCACCGATAACACTTTAACAGTTCTGAAGAATTAGCGTCACACCCTGGCTGCTGTTTACAAAGTCACACCTTCCATTTCTATATTCACTAGCAATCTATACATTCTGCGCTAATAGCTCCCTCACCTAAGCGACCATCCACACGGCCATCATGGCAATATGTTCAGTGCTGAATCATATTATACCAACTAGCTATATATATGTATATCACCAAACGATGCTTTCTATTGGCCAAGTCCCAGTGAACATGTAGTACTCGCCTGATGATTGCATTGAGCAAGAAACTCTGAGTGGCGACAACTCTGTAAAACTCCGTTGTGCCTTTTGTGCGTAATGACTAATGGTGCTCCAAATTGTTGTGATGAGCCCTCTCCGCTGGCAGAAGGAAGTTTTCCTCCTAGTACGTCATGTACTTGAAAATACTTCTAAAAATGACACGGGGTTCGTGGTTTTCGCCACGATCATGATGACAGTGCTCCCAGCGCGGCCTCTGCTCATGCCGTCATGGACATGTACGTCAGGTCGCCAAGCTATGTGTCACGTTCACACGTGATTCTCAGCAGGGCCTAGGGCGCGCCAGTGCCTAGGGCCAGGGTTTGGTTGCCAGTGAACTACATTGTAACATTAAAATTTTAATGTACTGTGTGGCTGGTCGCGACTCGCACTTGTCACTCCGGCTGTCTGGTATAGAATGGTTACTAGTAGTAGTAGTAGTAGTAGTAGTATGTATGAACATGAGTGTCTGCAGACTGCACTAGTGAGCATTCTCAAAGCAGAAATATTTTTTCTGTTGGTGCCTCTGCAACACTGGGCCTCCTGATCCTAGAACTTGCTGGTTGAAAGTCAAGGACACTGTAACATTCTTCAGACTTTACTGACTAATACTAGTAATAGCCTACTTTTCTCGTGAACACGCCGGTTTAGGTCACGTCAGTATGGTGTATGAAGCTGTGAACCCGACGACAAGGAAGAAAAGTAGTGTAACAACCGGTGGAGATGTTATGTCAACAGAGGTGATAAGATCAGCGGAATCGTCCTCCCCTACGCAGCCGTCTACTCAGTATTCACCTCCAATGTCACCACCGTGTGGCTCAAGTTCTCATGACCAGTCACCACACATGTTGTACAGGGGCTACTTTTCGCCATGCCTATCAGCCCAATTACCCTTACCGTTTACCAGTGGTAAGTTCACGTCCAGCATAGAAAGTACAGAAACAGTAACCCCCAGACCAGCACATCTAACGCAATTGGAGTATGAATATACACGTCTACAAGCAAGGGTGTGTGAGCAACTGGCGAGCTTCGGGGAAACATTGCGACGCTTCATTGTTGTGGAAGACGATCAAAGTAACACAACCCTACGTGCGTGCAGCGAGGGAGATGCCAGTGACACGGATGCAGACAGTGTCAGTGATGCGTCTGCTGCTTCTGCTGAGTCGCTTGCTGTGGACAGTACCGATGATGTGGCAGGTATCATTGCTCAGGAGATGCGATGGTGTGAAGACAATCAGCTAGGTCTTTCATCCTGCAAATGTACATCAGAAGGTAAGGCAATCTAGTACATGTACTTGTAAACATCTGTCTCTTCTGTGACTATTATCATTAATTGTTTTTTCAATGTAAATAGTTGGAAAGAAAGCGGTAAAACTCTGAACGATGGCATGGCTACTGCGAATTCCTGCAGCAATAATTCTCTATTTCACTTCCAGTTGAAGTATCACACTATTCCTCAGCTCTCTGGTCGATCTTAAGACGATTCCCCTCTCTCCTTCTCCTTTCCATTTTTCTCTCCCTTTTCTCTCTTTCTCTTCCTTTCTACCACTCGCTCTCTCTCCAACTAGTCTCCAGTCCCTCTCCCTCGTCTCTCTCTCACTCTCCCTCGTCTCTCTCACTCTCTCTCTCTCTTTCCCTCTCTCTCTCTCTGTCTCTTTCTTTCTGCCTGTCTGCCTATCTATCTGTCTGTCTGCCTGCCTGCCTGTAGTTCTGTCTGTTTTCTCTCTCTCTCTCTGTATCTCTCTGTCTCTGTCTGTCTGTCTGTCTGTCTATCTGTCGATCTGTCTGTCGATGTGTCTGTCTGTCTATCAGTCTGTCTGTCTGTCTGTCTGTCTGTCTCTGTCATTGTCTCTGTTTCTGTCTTTCTCTGTCTCTCTGTTTCTCTCTGTCTCTCTGTCTCTCTGTTTCTCTCTCTCTCTCTCTGTCTCTGTTTCTGTCTCTCTCTCTCACTCACTCTCTCTCTTCCTCTCTCTCTCTCTCTCTCTCTCTCTCTCTCTCTCTCTCTCTCTCTCTCTCTCTCTCTCTCTCTCTCTCTCACACTCTCTCTCTCTCTCACACACTCTCTCTCTCTCTCTCTCCCCCTCCCTCTCTCTCTTCCCCTCCCTCTCTGTCTCTGTCTCTCTCTCTCTCTCTCTCTGTCTCTCTCTCTCTCTCTCTCTTTCTCTCTCTCTCTCTCTCTCTCTCTCTCTCTTTCTCTCCGTTATAGCCTTACCTATGGGTCTCTGGGTTTCTGGGTCTCTGGGTCTGGGTTTTAGGTCCAGCCTTGCCTGTACCTGACTGCGGGATGATCTATGCAGAGTACTATTTGCAGAGGATATACCAGGTATATGATTGTACATATTGCATAATCACTCGTCACTCAATGTCTCCCAGTTACCGTAACGTGGGAATGTGAAGAGAGCAATGTTAAGAGAGGAGAACTGTTGCGTGAGATTGATGAGACAGACAGATACATTTAGGTAGACAGACGGAGAGATAGAAAGACAGAGAGACAGACATACATAGAGATAGACAGACACACAGACAGACACACAGATAGACACGCAGACAGACACACAGACACACAGACAGACGCACAGACAGACACATAGACAGGCACACAGACAAATAGGCAGACGGATGGACGGCAAGGCAAACAGACATTCACATAGACAAGCATAGACATAGTGACAATCGGTAGGCAGGCAGACATACAAACGGATATGATCATATTATCATTGAGAGGAAAGTAATCGTCAAAGTGCTAAAACATAATCCATATCAGTCATTCGAATTTTGCCCATTTTATGTGGTCCTTCCGTCATTAGTCGCAGACAGATGAACAGACCTCACAGATGGACAGACTAACAGACAGACAGGCATACACACAGACAAAATGGCAGACAGACAAACGGATAGACACATTCGAAAGGTTGCAGTCCGTGGTCACCAACGTCTTGGCTTCATGAGGAAGGCCTTGCCAATTCTCGACAAGGCCAAGTATGTTTCATGGCGAAACAGAGACAGAAAATGACCTCAAAGCAGCTGCCACCCAGTGACTGGTGGCGCACCGTCAAGCGTGCCTCTGGCAATGGGCGTAGTCAATCTGTTCCGAGATTACGTGATCCCGATGGACGTAAGTACACAGCCAGCGTAGACAAAGCTGAATGCATGGCCCGCTATTTTGCAAGCAAATGCATTCTCGGCCAAGAAGACCTGTCAGCCTCGTTCCCATAGGTCAGGCCTCGAACTGACTGGGCTCTTTCGGACGTCCGTTTCCGCGTAGCTGCTGTTGAACGCACCCTTCGCCAGCTCAACCCATCAAAGGCAACCTGGCCGGATAGGATACCTGCACGAGTGTTGAAAACCTGCTCTGCTGAACTGGCGCAACCGCTTTCCATACTGTTTACCCAATGCTTCCAAACTGGGATACAGCCCAAGACATGGAAGATTGCCAACATAGTCCCTATATTCAAACGGAAATCAAAGTCTCTGCCCTCCAATTACCGTCCAGTTTCGCTCTTGTGTATTCTGTCTAAGGTGATGGAGACAGTCACCAACAGAACAATGACATATTTCCTCGAGTCGAACAACGTCTTCTCCACCAGACAGTTTGGATTTCGCCATGGTCATAGTGCAGCGGACCTCCTTACCAGCCTCCACCACCCGTGGCTGCATACAGCCGGGGAGAAAGGCGCAGCACGCATACTCGCCATTGACACAGCCGGTGCGTTTGATCGCGTATCACACCCCGGTGTGCTACACACGTCCGACGTATACGGCCTGGCCTGCGTGGGCAACTGCACCACGTGACCAGTGGCTCAGCCACTACCTCAGTGAACGCTACTTGCAAGTGGTCATTTGTGGCCAGACATCCTCCAGGCTCCCAATAGGGCTTGAAAGTGATGACGTCAAAACGGCCAGGAAGTAGTAAGTTGACATCAGATTTCTAATCTTGGATCCACTAAGGTGTGACTTTGCTATTGCCTAAGTATGTGGGTGCATAGCAACCCACTCATGTCGCATGCAGGTGTGACTTTTATTTCGCCACCAGATGTAACCCCGCCCCCAGTAGCCAAATCAGTCAGTCAGTTTCACTGGCTACATTACCATGCTGTGGGTAAGACCGCTTGAAATGTGCTTGGATCCATACACAAACTGGATCCAAGTGGATCCAGTTTTTGAATTTTTGAAACTGTTGCTATGCTGTGACGTAGCACTTTCAAGCCCTATTCAGGCTGGAGTCCCCCAGGGCAGTATTCTTGGTCCGACTCTCTTCCTCATATGCGTGAACGACTGCGAGGACCAGGTACCAGCCGGTGCTGACCTAGCCTCGTTCGCAGACGACACTACGCTGTATGCCAACATCACCTCCACCACCCAAGAAGATACCACCCAAGCCCTCCAGCTAGCAGTCAACAACATCTCCCGCTAGCGCTGGGGTCAAGAATGGAAAACTTAAATTTGAACCAGCCAAATCCCAGGCGCTGACTGTCAGCTTCCACCGCACCCACTGGGACATGCCACCGATTGACTTCAACGGATCTAACGTGCCGGAACAAGAGGAGCTCAAAATCTTGAGCATCAGTTTCGATGGTCAGCTTACCTTCCGGCGCCACCTTCGTACCGTAGCCCTCCTGGCAACACAGCGACTTGGCGCTTTGCGTAAGGCTTTCCACCTCCTACACGTGCCCGGCCGCATCCAAGCCTACAATGCTTTTGTGCGCCCAGTGATGGAGTACTGCCCCATTGTCTGGATGGGAACGGCCCCATCCCATCTTGCAAGACTCGACCGTGTGCAAGCCCGGGCCATCCGCGCCATCGCCCCAATGTGTTGGCTGCCGAGTCTTCCTCTTCGACGGATGGTTGCAGCACTTTGCCTCCTGTACAAAATGCATTGTCCGGGTGCACATCCCCTTCTACAGAGGATGTTGCCACCCCAGAAGCCCCAACACCGCACAGTCCACTCCACTCGTAGCACGTTCCAGAGATGTAATGCTCACGCACACCAACTAGCAAATGAACTTCCAGTCCTTTCCCGAAACAACCTGTGTCGAGCCTACCCTCACGCAGTTGTCCCCGTCTGGAACCAGCTGCCCGCTGGAGTCTTCTCTGGTCCATTCTGCACCAAAAACTTGCAACACTTCAAAGTTGCAGCCCACCGCTATTTGAAGACCAACGACTGGTCGTGAGCACATGGCCATCTCTGATCATCAGCATCATATCTGCCTCACCCCATGACTTCCAAATTCCGCTCCACATACTATTCCCAATAACGTCTGTTCTTCTTTTCTCTCCTTCTCCTCCTAGCGCTGTTTGTCTTATCCTTCCCCTCCTTCTAATGTACTGTCTCTCCTCCTAACATTTCATAATCACGTACCTATTCACTCCATTCATTTTTATTCTTTTTTTTGAACAAACGGCGAGGAGACAACAATTTGATAACCGCAATCAGTAATACAAGCTGGATCGACATTTGTGTACACTGTATTCATGTATTGTAAAACTGTGGAGACAATGTGCAATAAAACGATGAAAAATGTGAAGAAATTGTGTAGAGAAAGAAAGTGATTCAAACAAGTTTTCGTACAACACTCATCAGGAATCTTCGTTCTACTAAAGGACACTGAAAACAAAATTGAACAATTATAGAAAATCTAAGTTAGAAAAATAACACTAAGAACAACAGCAGTGAAATTTACAAGTGTGAAATTTAACAATGAAAGCGAGAGCAATAACGAATGTGTGTACTAACACTAAACTTGCAACTGAAAAGTGAACAAAGAAGAGAAAGAAAGAAGAAAGGACAAAGTGATAACAAATAACAGCAGTACATTACACCTAGAACATTAACGGCCAAGCTTGGCCGCACCAAACATGACACTTTACTTGAACAATTTCAACCCAATTATACTATCTTTCTGTACACACAAATTAGGCTTATACAGACGCTGACAGATGGCTTCCAAAACCTTTAACTGCAGTCCATAACCATGACGACCACGGCACAATACAGTGAATGAAGAGTCGGAATACGAATTGCAACAATCAGGACTAACCAACAGATGATTGTACACTGAAGACTTGCTACCACGAAACCTACGCACAACGCTAACATTCTCACCGGCACTCTCACGATCACTACAATCGTCGCTCTCCGACTCATTGCTCCCATCACCGTCCGTCCCATCATCTGCTTCCTCTGCGCTCTCTCTGGTATCCCGCCTGACATGGTCCATAGAACGGGACTCGGCCGTCACCCTGCTCTCACGTCCCTCCTTACGCCCTTGTCCGTTGAGTGCATAGTTTCTGTTGTAGTTGGCTGTTGATCGTCTTGGTCTTTCAATAATGGGCTTGGATGGTGGATTAGTTGTGGTTGCTGTAGATTGCATTGTTGGTGATGGTGTGGGAGCTGCTAATACGCAAGGTGAGTCTTTTTTGGTTGGCAATTGTAGTGTCAATGCCCCGGCCGGTGTTGCTTGCGGTTTGTCACTGGCAAGCTCCACCGCCGCAAGAGCCGACGGCGGAGGATCAGGAGGAGGCAGTGAGACCGGGACCGCAAGCGGCACCACCCTAGCCAAAGCCGCCGGGGGCACTGACGAAGGAACCACCGACGGCAGGAATTTCTTCACATTTTTCATCGTTTTATTGCATATTGTCTCCACAGTTTTACAATACAGTGTACACAAATGTCGATCCAGCTTGTATTACTGATTGCGGTTATGAAATTCTTTTTTTTGTTTTTTTTGTTTTTTTTTGACAATGCAACACAATTATTGTGGAAAGGTCACAACAATAAGAGACAAGATCAAAAGGAAAGCTTTACAATAATAATGCAATGAATTATAACTAAATGCGCACTCATATCACAACCATGGGGACGAATCATGTATTCCAGAACGTTTTCTTGTCACAATTATCAATGGAATTCGTGAAAACGTTCTGGAATACATGATTCGTCCCCATGGTTGTGATATGAGTGCGCATTTAGTTATATTCATTGCATTATTAAGATTATTGTCTCCACGTCGCCTCTTTACAATAATAATAACAATAAAACGTAGCCTGTAAAATTTAAAAAGTCACTGAGTACAGTTTAATTCAATATCCATGTCCAGTATTTATAATAATAATCTGCCGCAGGTTGGCTGAGGAGTGAGGGCAAAAAGCCTCATCATCACTATGCTCCCACTATGCAATTTTTTGTCTTTGCCTGTGAGCTGTGATCATTGTAAAAAAAATAAAAAAATAAAATAAAATAAATACCGTGTCCGGAATGGGAAGTGAAAGTAGGGTGCGGTTTGACATTTTTGTGCTCCGAGGATTAGCCTCGAGGTGCGTCTCTCTACAGAACTACCCCTCCCCATTATTGCTTAGAACTAATAGAAGAGACCAACAGTACCAATGGCGACAAACGAAGGCATGGATCTGGCTTTGGTTGGCTATGAGGAGCTCATCAAGATCGGCGAGCAAATGTCTGTGGATAAAGCCTCGAGCCTCTCCCGGCCGGATCTGGTGAGCGAGCTGAGGAAGCGTGGAGTGGGCGTGTTGGCGCAGAGTTCGCTACCCACATCGGAGCTCCAACTCGCAATTGTAAGCCTTACTGACTCAATTAGCTGCATGTCACTGGAAATTGTCTCCTTGAGACAGGATAGAGCCGACAAAATCCTGAGTCTGGAATTAGAAGTGCAACAACTCAGGCGGGAAGTTCAGGGGCTCCAACAACCGGAAATCTGTGTACACCCTCTCGTACAGGAAGCACAGCAAAATTTGGCAATGTCCGGCGGGAAGTTGTACAGCACCGCCGTAGGAGACTTGAATCCCCCACGTGCACGCACCCATATTTCCTCTGGTCCTATGCAGTACACACAGGGTAGTACGGGTTCTAGTACTCACCATATGACCCCCGCTCACACCACCTCCAGCCATTTGTCGCAGCCTGTTTTGTCAATGCATGGCACCAGACCACACCCACCTGAGCAATCCAACCCAGGGTCGAGTGCTGCAGGTGCAGAGTGGTCGGAAGTCACACGCCGTAGGGTTACGTCACGCTACGTGAAACCTCAGCCCCGGGCAGCCGACCCGCGTGTGCTAACAGGGCCTGAACGTACAAAGAAGCTTGTTCTGTACGTTGGAAATGTCAGTCCGGGTTGCAGGGCAGAGTCAATAACAGCGTGGTGCAAGGCCCGCCAAGTTGACGTACTGAACTGTTCGATTTCAGAAAACACGTACCTGGGTACTTGCCATGCTCGCGTAACCGTGGCAGCATCGGACGAGGACAAAGTTCTCGACTCCAAATTCTGGCCGGCCACCATCCAGCACACAGTGCGAAAGTGGCGCTTTGCTGATGCCCAAGGTAACAAGTCGTCTTCTACTTCGCGGCGAGGCAGTGATGATCAATCCTGAACTGTCATGCTAACAAACCAACATACACAACGATGCAGCAACAACGACTAAATCCCAACGCCCCTGTATTCACCCCACGATCGAAACTAGCCCACCGGCTCTACCCCGCTCAGCCCTCCTCTGGCCGACCCGCACACATTGCATGTCCAGCGCTAAATTCATCAGCGTTCCCTTTTTTCCCTAAATCCCAGCGTGATTTAACCCTAGTATCTCTGAATTGTCGCTCTGTTGTCAACAAGTTGTCTGAGCTCTGCGTTATTGCCGAATGTGCTAAGCCTGACATAATCTGCCTAACAGAGACGTGGCTCTGTCCCTCGAACCCGCTCTCACTGTCAGGCTATATCTGCATCCGCAGAGATCGACCTCCGGAAGACAATCGGTCAGCGCATTGTAGCCGTGGGTATGGGGGTGTTGCCGTACTTGTCCGTTCGGACTCCTTTCCGTACGTCTCCCCTCGTGCCGACCTTCAACGCCCTGGCTGCGAGTCTGTGTGGCTTGAACTTGGCTCCCCCTCTACTCAATCTCAGAATCCCATCTTACTATGCTGCATGTATCGACCACCCTCACAGAGCACAATGCAATTGTCGTACTTTTGTGACATGTTTGTTGAGGCATTACAGTCAGTCTGTTTAGATTCTTATGATCTGTTAGTGACTGGCGATTTCAACGCCCACAACTCAAGCTGGTGTCCCACCGATTCTACCTCGAAGGCTGGTGATCTCCTTAGCACAGTATTTTCTGCTCTTGGGCTCCACCAGATGGTTGACTTCCCCACTCATTCCTCGCCTAATGGCTCTGTTTCGTGTCTGGACTTGGTGATCACCAACCGACCACGCCTCGTGCGCTCAATTGACCAAGCACCTCCCTTGGGTATGTCTGACCATATACAGATTGTTTGCACTTTATGTTACGCCCCTATTTCGAACTACTTCCCCAACTCTTCCACTGGTCCTCCCTCTTCACTGTATCGCTTCAAACAAGTACCTTCGCACCTTTGGCAATTAATCAACGCTGATTTAGCTGGCTACAACTGGTCCTCTCTGAACTCGTACACTGATGTTAATGACGCACTTCATCACTTTGATTGTGAGCTCCAGTCCGCCTTCCGTCGTCACCTCACCTCATTCGGAGCCACCCACACTGTGACATCTCCACGACCCCGCATGCAATCTCCACCATGGGTTACTGCTGAGCTCAGGTCTGCTGTAAAACGCAAGCGTGATCTATACAGTGTGTACAAAAAATATCCGACAGCAGTAAATCATGCAGCTTATAACCGACAAAGGAATGCTGTAAAGCACCTGTCTCGGCAAGCACATCGTCAATATATACGCTCCATCCAAGCATCACTAACGTCACCGAATCGACCTACACTCTTTCAGTTTGTGCGAGCACAGCGGCACACTTCCGGCCGTGTCATGCCCCAAACGATGATAGCATCCGACGGTACGGTCGCCACGTCCCCCAAGAGCATAGCTGATGTTCTGAACACTCAGTTCACCTCATTTGGGCTACCTGATGATCCTTCGTGGCGCATTCCCCCTTTGTCCCAGTCGCCTTTCATATCTGTTCCGTTCCGTACAATCACTGTCACTACGTTTCAAGTTCGGAAATATCTGAAGCGCCTGAAATGTGGAAAGTCTCCCGGCTCAGATGGGATCCCGAATGAAGTGCTGCAGTCTCTTGCACCATCAATAGCCTATCCTCTCGCCATTATTTTTAATATGTCATTTCGAACTGGTACATTCCCACAGGATTGGAAATCCGCCATCGTGACACCGCTTTACAAGAATAAAGGCTCCCGTGCTTGCCCGGCAAACTACCGCCCCATCTCTCTGCTGCGCACAGTTTCCAAACTTTGTGAGCGTATTGTGTTCGATTCCCTCTACCTGCACATCGCTCCGGCTCTCTCACCAGCTCAGTCGGGATTCTGCCGTGGTGACTCAACTCAATACCAGGTGACTCGACTTGTCCAAGACATAGCGACAAAGAGGAACTGTGGGGAGCATGTGGGAATGGTGTTTTTCGACTTGGCTAAGGCATTCGACACCGTTTGGCATCGTGGCTTACTTGCCAAGTTGGAGGTCACCTTCCGGGTGGAGGATGCTGCCTTGCGTTGGATCTCCTCGTATCTGTCTGCTCGTTCTCAGGCTGTTCGCTTGTCTTATTTCTTGTCTGATCCCCTCCCTGTAACGTCTGGAGTGCCCCAAGGTTCCATTCTGGGTCCTTTGTTATTCTTGCTTTACGTTAATGACCTACCTTCAGTTGTCCCCGATGTTAGTTTGTATGCGGATGACACTGGCCTTATCTGTTCTGATTCCTCCCCTGCACAATTACTCCTTACCATGCAGCATCGCATCAACAGCACTGTCATGTGGATGCAAACGTGGAAACTCCAGCCCAATTTAGACAAGACAGAAGCCATGTATATTTCTTCATCCCCTCCTGATCAACCATTATACTTCCCTGACTCGACTATGCCTATCCGTGTTGTTACTCAGCACAAACATCTCGGTGTGATGTTTGACTGCAAACTCTCTTGGGCTGCACATGTCAACTGTGTATGCAAGCGAACCAGTTCAGCATTAGGGGTACTACAACCACATTGCACTCATTTGCCCATCCAGTGTAAACTATTATTTTATCAGTGCTATATTCTCCCTATATTCGACTATTGCGATACCGCTTGGTGTGGCCTTTCTGACACAACTCTGAACCAATTAGAAGTCCACCATAGATTTATACTTAAAATTCTTTACAACAAGGATCGATGTTTTCCTTCGGATGCCCTTTATCGACTTGCACACACTTCTCCTCTCTCCGTTCGTCATAAGCACCATCTCTGTACACTGGTTCATAAAATATTTCTTCATAAAACCCCTTCACACATGATGAAGTACAATTGGTTTTCGACAAGCTCAACCCGTAACGCGCTCATCCTGCCTCTTGTTAAGTCAGCCCAGTATCTAAAGTCCCCTTTGTTTTCCGGCTACTCTCATTGGTTATCATTACCATACGGTCTGAAAACTTGTTCTTCTATTGGTCAGTTTAAAGATCTACTATCACAACTGAACTAGACGCAATAATTATCATCGAAGAACATTCTCGAATACCTGGGTGATGCACGAATTTTGATAGTGCTCACTTCCGTTAATCGTTTTTCTTTGTAATTTTCCATTCATTTTCTGCTCTAATTCATATTTGCTTTGTTTTCCTAGCTTACTATTGCCGTGGCTGGCTCAACGCCCTTGTCTCAGGGGATTCTGTCCCTGCATTAGCTATGCTTGTCACATGCTATGAGATTGTGTCTAATAATAATAATAAAGTGTACCGCGGCTTCGTCCGCCCAGTATTTGCGTACTGCCCGCTTTCATGGTTGGGTACCTCCCAGTCTACCCTGAACCAGCTGGACCAGGTACAGCACCGAGCCCTAAAGCTCATCGGCCCAGGGTCATACCTCCCAAGCCTCACTGTTGGGCGTCAAGTCGCAGCACTCACATGCCTGTACAAGCTGCATTGGACTGACGGTCCCCAAATCCTGACCACCCTGACACCACTGAGGGCAGTTGCTAACCAGCACCGGCGCTCCACTCGCCACCAGCAAGAGGAGCGGCACCAGCACCAACTTAGCAACTAGCACCGACACTGCCATCCCGTAACATCCCGTAATAGTGCTCTCCGATCATTCCCCTATGCCACGATCCAAGACTGGAATCGTCTCCCATCTGCCCTGCTACGCAACCTTCCCACGCAGAAGGGAATGCAGGCATTCAAGGAAGGCGCCTACAAGTCTCTGTGGACAGCCAGGCAGACAGACAGACAAAGAGCCAAAAGGACAGGCAGACAAACAGATAGAGGCACAGACAGACAGACAGACAGACAAACAGACAGGGACCTGAAGGTCCATCCAGCTTCATGGGCGCCTTTCCGTCTTGGTGCGTCAGAAGGTACCAGTAGCGTACATTTAGAAGTTGCGACTTCGCTGATATTAGTGATCAAGTAAGTTAGTTGGTTGTTCCTACTTGGAACACACGCTTCCTGACGAACTTGACACTTGACTGACTCTCGACTGCCATCCGCAGCACACAGGAGCACGTCGCACCTTCCGCTCGGCAAACCTGCAAGAACGCACCACTCTGATAAGTGGACTGGGTGATTTCCCGGAAACTCTGTGTATTGAGCAGGGAGTGCTGCTTTCTTGCAGGTTTGCCGAGTCGAAGGCTCGATGGACTTCTCGTGTACTCTGGATGGCAGTCGTGAGTCAGTCAAGTGTCAAGTTCGGCGAGTGCTGGTAGCGTAGCCAAAAGGCATATGGAGGCTCTTCGTGGGTGCTTTCCTGCCACGCCGTTGGATTCGGCTAGTGCATGGCCGTTGGAGAGTTTGAAATTTGAATATTTCCAAAGTGAATTTCAGTTGATAGCTTTATTCAAGACTTGTTGGCGCTTGGGGACATGTTGTAGCAGACTATGGTGGTGGTCTACCCCCAATTTCAGAACGTAACCTCGCTGCTACTGGCCCTTGAAGATGGCCTTCGTAGTGGCCGCCATTGAACAGCAGTGAACCCTTGTTCTTGTACCTTGTTTGAAGGTCTTTCAGTTCGTGTTTTTACCGACTTTAGTTAAATATCTGAGCCGTGATCAGCTAAAATTGACCAATAGGCAATAGGTTTTGCCGGGAAATGGAGAAATCACGTTTCTGTAAAGTCGCGCTGAAATTGCTCTTCTCTCCTACTCATCCTAATACTGTCTGTCTTATTTTTTCCTTCCTTCTAATGCACTGTCTCTCCTCCTTATGCACTGTCTCTCCTTCTAATGCACTGTCTCTCCTTCTAATGCACTGCCTCTCCTTCTAATGCACTGTCTCTCCTTCTAATGCACTGTCTCTCCTTCTAATGCACGGTCTCTCCTTCTAATGCACTGTCTCTCCTCCTAACATTTCGTATCACGTACCTGTCATTCCTTTCATTTTTTCTTCTTCTTTTTTTGGTGCGTTTTATGCCCCCATGACGCCGAGACCTCAGGTCGGCTGAGGGCAAAAAAGCCTCACCATCACACCATCACGTCCATCACTATGCTCCCACTGCGCAATGTTTTCGTCTTTGCCTGTGAGCTGTGATAGTTGTAAAAATCGAAATTGTCCTTTTCAAAGAAGAAAGGAGACGGATCCTTCCTTGCAGATGCGAGTCGCTCGTGTATTCCCACCGCTGCTCGACATCACGTGGTTTTCCTTTACTAGCATCTCTCCGCGAAGCTGTACAAGAGAATCAGTTCAAGAGTTGTGCAAGGCTGCGTAGACAGGTACTGCGCTGGAAGTGGGTCGATATCAGCTCATCGGCGCACCAGTGAATTTCCTGTAGTTCATGAGGCCAAGCAAGGACTCGAAGCTGAGTACCAGTTGCAATGTACATGTACATGTATGTCGGTATCGACATAGCGACTGGCGCTAAACTAGGCGCTTGTGTTACCATGGTTATCTTGCGCTGATGGTCAATGGAATGAAGTCAACTGATCACTTTGTGCTTTGGACTCAGTAGGCAGCCAAACTACTAGAACAAGAAACGAAATCCTGCCTAAGCCAGAAATCAATCCCACGATGTTCTGGACATGGATAAGCAACTAAAGGGAAGCGGAGTGTCCATCATCCTCATAGAAGTGCATTTAAAATGTTTTGGATATTGTGCACGTTATTCCACCTAGAGTGTGCACCCTTCTGATTCATTTGTTACTCACTTTCCCCTTGTCCAATCCGCTTCACACTTCGTGTACATGACCGTCAAATACAAACGAACAATTTCAGTGCAAAACAATATTTTGAAAAACTAGTCCTATTTAGTTTGTTTGAAGTTTTATTTTACATCGCAAACCAAACGGGCATCGATGCCCAATATTATGATGGCGATAGAATAAAATGTGTGGCTCGATAAAGCTGCACTTGAGAAAATAGGTCTGCTTTTGCTGATCAATTCTAAAGAACGGAGGGTTTCTGGACCAAACTGTCATAGTAGGTGAGTTAGGTCCACCTAGAGATAAAAGGAGCCAACTTCGAGCGAAATCGGAAATTTGGCCATGTCCGGTGATATTTGCTCGTTACAGACATTCATTCATGTCTGGGGTGCCTCCTTTGCACCATGGCCAGCAGCTTGGCTTACTTTAAACAAAATCTCGTAGTTGTAGTGATGAGGCCTTTATGGCCGAAACAGCTTGCTGTCTACAGCATTTGGGATATGGCTCCTCGACTTTCGTCTCGTTGAGCACTCTCGAAGGGCTGCTCAACAGTGCTGCTGCATTACGCATTGCCCACTACATTTCACTCTGGCGCTAGAGCGATGAGCTATCTTAAAATTAGTAGACATGGTTAGCATTTTGCCGTTCACGCTAACTTCGACCGTCCACCTGTACCGTTTTTTTGTGTGTTTTCAAGACATGGTTACTAGCATTTCGCTGTCTACAGCATTGGGTACATTTATGTACTAGTACATGTACATGTACATGTAGCTCGATACTGAGTGATAACGTTTACTCCTTTCTTTTATTTTAATCGTTGACCCCCCACCCGAGTCGGAAGTGAGGGTAACACGGATGCAGCTCACGAGGTTTGCCCCTTGTCGGGCATTGGTTGTGAGAGTTACCACCTCACCCTCGCCGTAACTTAAGGCGCTGCATCTGCCACCCTGGATTTCAGGGATGGTTGTGGCCTGGCACGAGCGAAACTTCCCAAACTTCCGAAGCTGGTTGTGTTTCTCAATACAATTGTATAGCTGGTTGTAACGCGGAGGTGCGAACTTGACTTTTTACTACACTCGTACAGATTGCCATGTGCGTGTTTACCACCATCATTCTGAATAAAATACTCAAAAGAGTCAAAACCTGTGGCTTTCAGATTGAGTACTACACTCGTACATATACATGTACATGACTGTACAAATATTACACAGCAATGAATCAAACAAGTCTCATTCCGCTGTTACTCCGAGTTTCGTGTCAGAACACTTCATCAGACAGCATATGACCAAGACTAACAATCATGTACATGTACGTGGGGTATTCGGACAACGAAGTATTAGTTACAAAAGAGAGTCATCCGGCTCGGTAGAGTGCTCAATATTCGTTCCGAACGGTTCGAATAGAGCTATCTTATACACGGCACAGAGCACCAAGCATCGTTCGCTGCAACTAATAGTGTCATGTCCATAGGCAATCATCAGACAACCGATACTGGATGAACAGCCAAGATCCGATTATAATGCAGTAGTGTTACTGAGGCAGTGATGTGTGTAACCAAGAGTGAGGAATTTCATGCATGGATTCAGCGGGCCTAGCAAGAGTGATTTAGGTCACACCGTTGTACTTGCCAAGCAGGAACTTTGCAGCATGGCGACACTTGGACACAATCTCCGTGCGTTTGTTTAGCGAGATTCTGCGGTCTGATGCTAGGATGTGGTATTTCTCGGCTATGCAGAGGTTTTATTATTATTATTATTATTATTATAATTATATATTTGAGGATTTCCCAAAGACGTAGTCTAAATTGAAGGGAGTTCCATTATAATGGGAGGCTGTAGGGTTGAGATAGCAGACAGTGGAGGGCTAATAATTCGTAATGAACAGCCTAGCAAGAGAAATACAATTATGCTGAATGTTCCAGAATGGTCCTTTAATCAATGATACCTATAGCCTCGGGGTATGCCTTGAAATACGAAATGTACCGAAACAGAAACACAAAAATTAATAAGAATAAGCGCAACGCACAAAGAAGGAGGACAGAGGCATGTCAGTGCGGAGTGGCATTGTGTTTGGTGTCAGAGAAGTGCGTGCAAATGTGACTGTGAAACAGGGACTGCGAGGCTGTGGCTCTCAGGTCTGCGGGCAAGGCATTCCAGACAGTAGCGGTGCGGAAGAAAAATGACCTCCCGGCGTGTTTCCCAACCCGTGGCAGAGTGAATGCGAGTTGGCGGCGGCGCCTACGCGTGGGGCAGTATCCCGCTGCTTCAAAAAGTTCTGGTTGGGTGGTGACCAGGTTGCAGCGCCTTGCGACGTTGGAGTAGGCATTATCACGCTCCTCGACAGCCCAGGAAATCTCGTAAGGTCTATCCTGGCGCTTAGGCTCCACACATACCTAGCCAGTTGAGTGCTGCTATCATAGCGCTCATGTCTAAGCGCATAGCGTGGTCATGTGGTTGGAGTGTCGGCTCTTGACCTCTGGCGCCGACATCCCATTCCCAGTGCATGTTTTCAAGGTGCTGCCCGACTTGATGCCTGCCACGTACATCATGTTGCTGGTCCTGCGTGCACCATTCAGTGGGCATAGCGCTGCAACACGGCAATTGCATGGTTAATCAACACGGCAATTGCATGGTAAATCAACGCGGCAATTGCATGGTAAATCAACACGGCGATTGCATGGTAAATCATTACGTTTCGGTTGTAGTACATGTACTTTCTTGTTGTGTCCTGGACAACGAAGTCACGGGCACTCTGTTCTACTGGGTACACTTTGGAGAGTTTCGCTGGAAATACTTCTACCCTTGTTGTCACTTGTTTTGTGGACATCCACGTAGTGACGTCATAATGCCAAAATGCCATATCTTTGGCCTTTCCCCCCATCAAAATGTATGGGATTCGGAGTTACGGATATTTCATAGTTACGGGAACGGAAGTGCCTGGTCCAGGATCGGCCGGATAAACGAGGTATCAGACAGTGTATGCTGTGCTATGTAACTAAGTGCTAGTACATGACGATGATGAGGATGATGATGATGATCACAAAGGCACACAATGAAAACCTTGGGCAAATTCCGTTGTAACTATTACTTAGAGTTTCATGCCTGAACCGATCATCAGACAACGATAGTGGTACTATAGGACATTATAGGAGGCAGCGCTGGTACATGTACATGTACATGTACATGTACATGTATATCTAAGTGGAGAGAGGTGTGATAATAATTATGATAGCGAGAGGAGTAATCGCGTGAATGTATGCAGATGATGATGATCTTGAAGACAGCACACACATACACACACATGCGCACACACACACACACACACACACACACCTTGACCTTGACCTTTGACGCCCATCGCCGGAGGCGATGATAGCAATGCTACGGCAGAAGCCATAGCAACTTGTGCTGGGATTACACCATTCAACAGCTTGCAAGGCTGTAGAATTGACCGTCACTATTCAGCACACACACACATACACACACTACACACACTACACACACTACTGTCTTCAGAACAGGGTTCTTGACCATCTGTTGCCTGGCGTTTTCCTCAAAATGTGCAATCGATCAATAGATCAAGCAAGGCCAAGGCCTTTAGCGACAGCATGACGATTATTGTCTACGTGTATTTCAAAATACCTCAGTCTAAAGATGACATGGGCCAGCTGGTCAGTGGTTTGTGCCATGACAGTGCTCGCCCTCATAGACACGCTATGTGCCACGGACACGTGATTCTCAGCAGGGGTTGGTTGCCAGCAATCTAATTATAATGTACTGTTTGGATATACATGTACATGTACATGTACATGCCATAGTGGCTGGTCCCGACTCGCACGTGTCACTGCGGCTGCCTGGTATGGAATGGTGCGTTACCAAAATGAGGTGGACTCACACGAAAATGCAAATCGTGCGAGGACACACTGTTCGCAGCGTTTAATACTCAAATAAAAATACATCACGTGTATGAGAGAGAAAGAGAGAGAGAGAGAGAGAGAGAGAGAAAGAGAGAGTGAGAGAGAGAGAGAGAAAGAGAGAGAGAGAGAGAGAGAGAGAGAGAGAGAGAGAGAGAGAGAGAGTGAGAGAGAGAGAGAGAGAGAGAGAGAGAGAGAGAGTTTGATGGAAAGAGAGGGATTTTATTACTACTATTCTCCAGGCCAAAGAAATCCGACGCGAAAGCAGAAAGCAGTAGGCCCCCTCTCTCTCTACCCCCCCCCCCCCTCTCCCTCTAGTTCTAGCCATTGGCGGATACATGTATGCTCGAAAAATTGGAAATGTCTGCTCGAAAAGCAGTGAGATTGGCAGACTATAATTATCAACCATAATATTGTATATCATGGCAATCACTTCCTTTCTCCATTTCTTTACCCGCATACAACCTACCAGCGATAGTGTCTAACCCTGCCAATGTTTCTGGCGTCATTTTCCGCCAAGGACTACCTGGCTAGCCGGCTCAAGGATGCGTTTTGGGAACGTACATGTGTACATTATTGTCCATGCACATAGTATTACGGGTGTGACCATCAGGAGATATCCATGTGTAGCACCCATCTGGCTGCGAGCTTGTGCGTGACGTGATGTTTGGTGTCGTGGATGGTAAGAGAAAGCGTGGTCGTCCGAAGATTTCCTTTGCTGACAATATCGTTTCGTGGACTGGTATGTCTCTGCATGAGAATTGCCAGTTGGCATCTGACAGAGATGCCTGGCAGTCACACTCTGCATCTACTGCTTACACAGCTGCATAATGCCGTTTATTATTATTATTATTTAAATTTTACTATTATTATTTTTTCGGCAACGCAGATGATGATGATGATGATGATGATGACATAGTATTATAATTACATGTATAACCCAATACTAGTTCCCAATACTAGTTCAATACCAGTATTAGATAAACCTTGTTATAGTTGACTGGAGACAGAAGCGGACTTGGCTTATTTTCAGTGTATTCTCATGCATTGTTCTTTGGCCTTTGTACGCGTGCTGTGGTATTATTATTATTATTATATATCTCTTTCCCTCAAAACCAGTCAATATTATTATTATTATTATTATTTATTGTTATAGTTCACACATGTTG
The DNA here is from genome assembly GCF_964019385.1 of Sycon ciliatum. Taxonomy (NCBI): domain Eukaryota; kingdom Metazoa; phylum Porifera; class Calcarea; order Leucosolenida; family Sycettidae; genus Sycon; species Sycon ciliatum. Next base: position 43,825,526 of record NC_088645.1, on the reverse strand, counting down.
TTAGTTGTTTCACGCTGTCAAACTAACAATTATAATGATTGTACAGTCATGTACATGACATACATTAATTTTGTATTTGTAGGTGTGCATGAGTCATGATGTACATGTACATGTGCAATCATGATTGTACTAAATGGAAAGGCGACGCTCTTTTTTCAATTAGCGGGCCGGGGCGGAATACTATTTTTTTTAATTAGTTATTTCGACTACTATCATTTTTGTCTTGGTCAGTTTAGTTGGAACTCGCGGAATACTGTCTTTGGCTGCTACTGTGGCGACGACGTGTATAATGTACATGCATATGCAGGTGCATAGAGTTTCCCCTACTACGTGGGTAGTGTAGGCTACGCAGCCCTCACCATAAATATGGGGAATGACACTTACTTGCGATCATACACGACCAGAAAGACAGTAGTGTGACTGCTGTCCCTTTGTCTGCCACAGTCACAGTGCCAGTACACTGTACAGTATAATGTGTCCCTACCAGTAGAACTACTACTGTGCTACTACCGTGCTACTAAAGTTAGTACCCCTGCTCTGCGTGCGAATCCTTGTTTCTGGCCGGTCGTTCACAACAAACACGTTCCTTCCATCGCGAGTTGTCTGCTAGTGGTATGTCTATGGCAGGCATTGGACAGCAGGACACAAAGGTGTGTCAGTCCACTATGGATAGTTCTCACAACTTCTCACCGACTTCTATTCCGCACCGTCAGTCCGTCATACAAACGTAGGCCGGTGTCATCTCTGTTGTGTGTGAATGAACCTGCGCAGTCATAGCTTGTTTTTCTATGACTGTATTGTATTCATGTACATCTACCCTCAGGCCTCAGTATCTCCTACAGTACTATCTCTAGCGTGGCCTTAGCGCTAGGTGACAGCAGACAGGGGCAGTCGTGTGATGTTTGTTTCAGTCTGCGCGGATCGAGCACATTTCAATCGCTTTTCTTGGACTGTCAACCTTGGTCAACCAGACCCTTGTCAACGTCTGGCGTCTCACGCACGGGGGCGCACGGGCAGTCCGAAAGTGCGACCACGACTCGGCCCAGGCGCCAAGGCAAGACTGCAGTGGTAGACCTACTGTAGTACTCGCTGGTACTGGCCTGGTAGATCTACACACTAGGCTACAGACTGTACAGTGCACGAACTGCCCGTGTATGGTATGACTCTGTTTTATCATCGATCGATGCCGGCCTGGCCTGGCCATATTCGTGACTGGTTGACTGGTGAGTGGTGTGCGTCCAACTAACTTACTACTAGCACTTCTATCAGTGCAGAGTTTGATTTAGATAGTCGCTTTAACCCTTTAAGAGCCGCCCCATACTTGAATGCGTCGTAAACGACGCATTCAAATGCAAAACTTCAACAGATCGTAACTCAGTCCAATCTCGCTCAAATGCAGTGATCGAAATATCCAGGGCGAAGAGAAAACGCTCACCTGTCGGGAGAAACAATCCGCGAAGCGCTGCGAGCAACGGTTCTCGAGATATATCACTCGTAAATTGAGCCGCGATCGCGGCAATTTCAAAAGCGCGCAGTGCGACTTTAGTATTGAGAATTTTGAGACTTTTCGTCACGCTGGTTTACTCGGATTTGCACGGGTTTCACTGTTGATATTGTCAAGAGTACACAGCGAAAAAATTGGAACTCCACGATCGAGTAAAATGAAATATCTGGAGCGGGACGCAATTGGACGCATTTGGGGCATTTTTCGTACTGTCGCTGCGATCTAGCGCTGGATAGACGGTGTGCTGGCTATCATGATCAACCTCATTCTCTTCCTCTCGCGGAGACCTTTCCAGGAAGCCCTAGATTGTGAGGATTGAGTGAGTAGAACTGAAGCTATGATCCAAGGAACACGAAAAAATGCAGAATTTTGAAATTTTCCTGTGGCTCTTAAAGGGTTAATACAATCATCATGTAGATCTACATGAGTCATGACTACTGTCGCTGAGTACTGAATTTCTATGCACATCGCGTAGATCTACGATAGTCTAGACCAGGACCAGGGAGTCGTAAAAGCTTTTACGACTCCCTGGTCCTGGTCTAGACTACAGACGTGGGCATGGGAGGGGCAGTCACTCAGTAGCTTTGCATGTCCATGGCATGGGAATATGGAGCGATGAATCCGATGGTGGTAATATTACTACATGTACTAATAATTATAAGACAAGTCGAAGATTCAAGTATAAAAGAGGACACAAAACACGTGACTGTCATCTTTGATCTACATGTACGTGGTCTACATAATCATTGCAATCTGGCCATTCACATCCTCACTGAGAGTTATGTGAGATTATCATGCACCAACCATGCATTGGCATTGACAACCAACCACAAACGAGTTACGTTGCACGCACTCAAAACTGACAAAAGTCCAATGCACTCCAGTACGGCAGTAGGCACCCCTCCAGTAGTGGTGGCGAGTGGCAGGCAGCTGCACCTGCGTGTGACTGTGAGCCGGAGTGTGGCTGTGAACGTGAGCGACTGAGCTGAGCGTGCTGACATCTAGTACTCAGTACTAGTAGACCTACTTCTTTGTTATCAGATTCTTGTTTTTGGTGGTCACGCTTCGCATCAGCTGATGTCGGGCTGCCGAAGCGGACCCAGCGCCGAACCGGAGTTTCGCATTTTTTCTGTTCATTTTCCGTAGATGTATGTCTACGCGTGTGAACTGACTTGAGTGTGTGTGTCTAGGGTTCGGAAAACATTGGGCTGATCGGCACATCCTGTACGTCGTCACATCCGTAGTTCCTGAATGAATTCTTCGTGTAGAGTTGCCTTCTCTATGCTTTACAAACCCTAGAAGTTTACGACGTCTGTTGACTTACTGAACTGCTACATATCCAACCATGGCGAGCTCTGTGCGTAAAGACTCTCGCCTCAGAATGATTCAGGCCGCTCGCAAACCGAGCCTCAGCACGCGAGTGTCCGTGATGAAGAAAGCCTCAACGGTGGCTGTAGGTGGTCGCCCTCTGCAGCAGCGCATGTCCATGGGTCCGCGGACGTCGCGCGCTATTTCTCGTATCGCCATACCCAGACGGGAAAGTCGCATCACCAGAGGTGAGGTTGTATGGCTGTTGTTTTGTTGAACTAAAAACCCACGCGTGTAACCAGGTAACACTTGGTGCTGGTGCTCGCAGTCCATGTGTACTGCGACTACTACTAGTACTAGTATCGCATTATCCGGCCTGGAGATATAAACGGAGGTCGATTGCTACCATCTATCGATTATTTGTCCGGTACTAAGTTTTACGTCTGCGCGCATAGATTCTTCGCTTGTTACTGATTCTTCAATGTCCTTGTTATTTTGTCCACACTTGTACTTGTCAGTCTAGTTCAGTAGTTGTTCGGAATATTCATGGGGGTCATGTACCTACATGGCTGTACTGGTACACTCCGTGACCTGGTCTGGAACAAGATGGAGGTGTGACAGTGATGAGCAGGGCCTGCTGGAGAGCCGGGTCAGCCGGGTCACGCGCCCGGCTGGGGAACTGTACGACCTGGCTGAACAGATAACACCGGGTCCAGTCTGACCCGGCTGAAAAATGTCTCAAACTGACAATGGATTCCTAAAATACCGGTATTTTACGACTCGCGGACCCCATCTGTTGCAAATCTAGCGCAACCGTACACACTACAGTCTACAAGCGACAGAAACTCGGCTAGGGTCAACTGGGGTCAACTGGTTCGAGCGCGATCTAGCCAGGGGCGAGCAGGAAGTAAGGACATTCAAAGTCGATGGGGCAGGCAGTCAAAAGCGTAACTTTGGCTATAGCTTTTGACACAGTTGCAAGCTTTCAGCCGACTGGTGATTTGGACGATGGAGCCCACAGCGAAGAGAAAAAGAACTCACGCTTTCCAAGACTCTTGGAAGAAAGGTCGACCCTGGCTGGATTACGACCATGCCGCGCCAGTCTATCCATGTCATGCGCTTTGTGCAAGACGCATATCTAAAGGAAGACGAGCGGCGGTGGATTACGTCGCGATGTTCTCTAAAATTTCCGATTTCCGGGTAATAAATTCGCCTTTCTGTTTTCCTGCGTTTTGAGCAGCCTTTTTGGTTGTTTCTGCCGGATGATCTTACCCGGCTTGATCCGGCTGGCCTGCATGCGCCAGGTACACTCTGACCGGGCTGTGTTGAATGTCTAGAGCAGGCCCTGATGAGGTGTAGACAAGAAAGTCTCAGCTGCCTTTGTTTGGGTTTCGGCTATCGTGGCCCAGATCACCCGCGCGCTGTTGCCGTTCTGAGTTATCCGATGGTATGAACCATGCAGGCATGCTGCCTCTCTTTTGACCATCCGATTGCTCAAGTGCCGCTTCTTAGAAGTGCTGGCCTCTTTTGTGAATGTTCTTCGTATTCTATTCCTATTGGGTACCCAAACATCTCCATCGCATGTGCTATTGAAAATGAAAACAATGCATCCTGCAAGGTTGAAGCGATCGATCGAGTGACATCCTTTTTGTAGACCTACGGGAATTTTTATCGTTGCTTGGGTAAAATGGCCCTGTGCAGTGTGCTCGAGGTAGTGGGTGTACAAACTGGGAGAGTGAACGAGTTGCTTTCCGGTTGCCTTGTTTACCTGCGCGTGTTTAGCCTGTGGCTGTGTACGCTCTTCGAGAGGTGTGGCAAAATCACAAATTTATTATTTTTTGTATATCCTTCAGAAGTGTGTCCCCTGCCAGTTGGTAGCGACAGCTGCTCTTCTTCGCGCTTTACTGCTTCTGGTACACAGTTGTGAGTCAGTTGATGGGGACCTCTCCTCCGAGCTATTCATTTGTCCATGGCTGTTCAATATCGTAGGCGTAATCATTTAGGCCTGAACGAGAATATTTAAAATGGTTTTCAGGTCGTCGGTAACCTCCAACCTGAAAACCATTTCTAGCCAGTTGTTGCGTGCAGGATTGTTTTACTTATCTTGTTAGGTGGGTGAGTGAATCTCGTTGTGCACTGCAACTCACGTTTCTCTTGTTTATACTAGGCGGCAGGATCACACGTGCATTGTGTGTTGCTACTGCTACCATGCGTAAATCTATCTTGTACCTGTAGACTGTATTCAGAAGGAGTGTACTGTCATCAAATACTAGTAGACACGGATCAATCAATCAGGACCACGTAAAATCGCCTTCCAAGCATCCTTGCATTCCACGTGGCTACTGTCAGTAGTTCCCGAAAAAAATTTAAAAGCAATTTTAGTTGAATAAAGGAAGGACACAATGTTACGAGTTGTGACCAACTGTCCACCAATTATGTAACCAGACAATGTACAGTAAGCAAATGGGACAACAGGCAATTTTAGCTAGCCATATTCACGGCCGCATCACCTGACGTGCGGAAGAACACGTGAAGCGGAGACGCTAGCATCGCCTGGCCACTGAAGAAAGTTCAACTCCATCCTGTACGAAATCGATCTCCATCCGAAAATAATTTCTGCCAGCAAAGCCACCAATGTCCGGCTCTAGCAAGACAGTGCTGGTGTGTGCTGCAACGATAGCTCAATGATCACAGCTGTGTCTTAAGGTTTCATGTTTCCTAATGCAGAGATATGTATTGTTCTCACACAAAAATTCAACAGCCTGCAAAGCATGCATCACCCTGGCAAACACAGTTATGTTCAAACTGCATGAAGCTCCCATACATCACCCTGGCAACCACAGTTATGTTCAAACTGCATGAAGCTCCCATACATCACCCTGGCAAACACAGTTATGTTCAAACTGCATGAAGCTCCCATACATCACCCTGGCAACCACAGTTATGTTCCAACTGCATGAAGCTTCCATACATCACCCTGGCAACCACAGTTATGTTCCAACTGCATGAAGCTCCCATGCATCACCCTGGCAACCACAGTTATGTTCCAACTGCATGAAGCTTCCATACATCACCCTGGCAACCACAGTTATGTTCAAACTGCATGAAGCTTCCATACATCACCCTGGCAACCACAGTTATGTTCCAACTGCATGAAGCTTCCATACATCACCCTGGCAACCACAGTTATGTTCCAACTGCATGAAGCTTCCATACATCACCCTGGCAACCACAGTTATGTTCAAACTGCATGAAGCTCCCATACATCACCCTGGCAACCACAGTTATGTTCCAACTGCATGAAGCTTCCATACATCACCCTGGCAACCACAGTTATGTTCCAACTGCATGAAGCTTCCATACATCACCCTGGCAACCACAGTTATGTTCCAACTGCATGAAGCTTCCATACATCACCCTGGCAACCACAGTTATGTTCAAACTGCATGAAGCTCCCAGAGATACTACATGTAGGTTCCTTTCTTTCTTGACTTCTGTCCGCGCCAGTCACAGAAACTCGTGTCGATGCATCGAGTGAACCGATGTGCTAAGTATGATATTCGTATTATTGTCATTGAGTAAACCAAGATGCTATGTGTACATGTGCATCCGTACATTTGCGCAAGCAACATTTACTTTTCAAATAGAAGTGCAAGTTTTTTGTTGTTGTTATAATTATTGTTTAGTACGTGAACTGCACCGTAAAAATATACTGTCCCGAATGATCTATTGTATGTTTGGAGCATGACCATCGAAAATGTTAGCAAAATCGGAAGAAAGGTATTCTGTAGTTCAAGAAAGTGGATTGGTGATTGCCAGCATCACCTGATTTCTGGTGATTTCCGCGATGCTATGCAGGGGAACAACACAGAATGTTTGCATCATCTGTAATGAAGGTGTTGGGCTGAGAACTTGGCCAATGCAAAATTGAATTATGTACCCCACTATCATGAACATGCAGTACTGAAGTGTTTGGACTGAACAAGGGTATCCTAAGTATGATCGTTTGTATGTAGACTCAAACCACCCTCTTGTTTTGCAGCAATTATCACCCATTGAATACCCACACCCCTGTCAGTCCCAGAAAAATCAGATTTCAAGTGCTATCTTGTTTAGTGATGTTGCACTCCTTGGTGCACGGCTGCTGTAGATGCAGTACTTTAGGGAAAGCCCGTTTTACTCATTGTAACATTGCCATTGTGTGACTGCCAGTCCCCTTAGCTCCCTACTTGATCGCCTGGGGCTGATGTGCGGGCATGAGTATAGGCTGATGGCAGGAACGAGCACTTGTAGGTGGTACCAAAATATTTCAAGTTCTGCACAAGTGGCATGCATTAGCGCTTCTGGCATCAAGTCGGGAAACATGGTTTCTTTAGCTTTTCCTTGTTGTGACCAACGCCTGTGACCTCCGGGTATGCTCACTCTAGCGGTCTCTGTGTTCACAATGATATTAGCACAGGTATGTGTATGTGGGGTTTGTAACCTAGACCAGTGCTAACAGGATACAGTGGTCTAGCTGAGGGTATCTCATCCAACCATATGTGGACCTTAGAAGCTCCTTGCCATGGCTCGGTCTTCTATACTGCTCCGGCGGTCGCAATGTATTCCATTCTTTATGGTTGAAGTAGATATGTATGCACGCATCATGCTTCATAGAGCACGATTGTGAGAACCTGCAGCCAGCCTGTGAAATGCTGAACAGGCGAGTTGAGGGCAGCGATTTGTAGAGTGTTGCATCATTCCCACTTTCCTTTAACAGCTTCTGTTAGAAAAGTTCACTCGGCTCCTTGTATGCGTGAAGGTTATCAAGCTTGGATTCTATCCTTGCACCGAAACAATTCCTGTCAGGCTAGAACAAGGACTACTTCAATGAATCAGGAACAAAATACTGATATGAAGTCTTGATAAAATTATTAGTAGCGTGCGTTGAAACATGGCACCCGACTGCCGTTCCCTGTCCATCTCAAGACCACAACTTCACAGCTCTGCCACTAAACTGCTTCTGTGCGGCTACTGGAAGCAACAGCATAGGGTGATCATCGGCGCTCGTGGAGTGTTGGGACAGAGGACACAGCTGTGCAGCAATGGTGGGGTGTGATTGTGTGCAAATGTATCCGTTTTGCATTTGTGTGTGTGTGTGTGTGTGTGTGTGTGTGTGTGTGTGTGTGTGTGTGTGTGTGTGTGTGTGTGTGTGTGTGTGTGTGTGTGTGTGTGTGTGTGTGTGTGTGTGTGTGTGTGTGTGTGTGTGACTGTGTGCGTTGTTCCTGGTGTTGTCAAACCTCACGAGGTGTTCTATAGAGTCACAAGAGCCCGTAGACCACGGGCAGACATATGGTGTTTGGAAATAGGCGAAGTTGTGCACCGAACGAAGAGTGCTGAGCCCAGTGAGATGGAGCCCATACACGCAGCAGGGAGAGAGGAGCTTATAGCTACAACCCTTCTGGTTTTATGCTCTGGGAGATCTTCAGGCTAACTATACATTGCCTCGCCTCTCTCCTTTCTGAGCGTTGTGTCGTAAACAGCGGAATTCAATTTTCTAAACTTATGTCCATGTCCAGAAAAGAAAAAGGACCAAGGAACTACAAGTTATGTAGAGAGCGTGTGTGGGCAGGCGTGTGTTTACCGCCATATTGCCAGATGTGTCTTTACCACCATATGTATCAACCTTATGTAATCATGCTATAATTCTATTGTCCACTAACACCACCGGCTACTAAACAATCAGGTCATGTGATAAGTCCATTTATGGAAGTCCGGTCGATTGACCGGGGCTGGAGCCCTCAGGGCGTACTGAACGCTGCGTGCAGGGTGCACACTCATGTTGATCCGATGCGACCAGCGAGCTGCAGCGCATAAAATGCATGTGTGTACAGTCCATTCATAAAAAGATGGGCTCTGGCTCTGGCGAGCTCCCGTATTTGGCGTTCATCGTACACAGTGCAGTGCTGCGAAATTTGAAATTTGAAAAAGGGTCCAAAAAGGGTACCCGAACTGGGGTTCGAACCGCACAATGCACTGTTGCAGACGGGGTCAAACGGCCTGGATTTTTATGGTTTTTCCCAATTCAATGCTTTGGGGGCAAAACCTGGCCGAAATCCTATTCTTGTTATGGCTTGCTTTTTGGAGAAAAAAACTTCAGAAACATAATTGGAAGAGGATTCCATAGAGGATTGCAGAAAAAAATTCTAAAAAAACTCAACGTTTGACCCATTTATGGCCAAAAGCTAGAAGTTCATATTTTTCTGAATGGACTGTAGATCTACCGCTTATCCACGGCTGCACGGCCAGCGCCCTGGCGCCGCTAGACGTGCGGCCGGATTTCCACGTCCACAACAGTACATGCACATGCATGTTAAACCTTGCTACATGATAGAGACCAGGATGATCTCAGCAGCTCATGTTATTGTTGATAGGTAACAGGTAGCTATGTCATTATCCGTGGCAGACTCTCTGCTAGTGTTGTACAAATCCTCCTACTATTCTCTCTCTCATGTTGCCCCGAGATCTGTCGGTGCATAGTGATCTGATGCTCATCATTCGCTCCCTTGTCACTGGACAGTTCGTTTGGTTTTGCGAATTCAAATAAGAAAAACCACAACAACGATAGACCTGTGTTCACTGTGTGTTTTGTGTACAGAGAACAAAGCCGAGCCGGGAGGTGTGGACGCACTCGTCAAGGCCATTCGCTGTTTCCCTAGCAACGAAGGTCTGATAAGAGAGTGCTGCGGTGCTCTCGCATCATACTCACCCAGCAGTAAGTGTCCGGGTTTGAATATTTGATTTCACTTTGGATGTGATCTGGGTTCCGGCGGCACTTCTTAGTGGCAATGCCCATTGGGTTAGTTTCCATAGCAACTTCGTCATACTGGTGTCAGCTTTAGTATGAATGGGTGGGTTACCAAATCTGTCAGCATTGGACTGCGTCAATACATGTTTTAGTTTCCATTCGATTTTCTTACCTTCTGTAGATGTTGCGTTCACCTCTAGTTACCATGGCAGTGCTATTGAAATTAATCAGACTCTCATTCTACACTGTAGTCACAGAGCACCCTGAATCTCCATTGTGAGAAGATGCAGGCTCTGTTTCTGGAACGGAGATGCGTTGGGCTGAGTCACATGTGTATAAGATGTCTCTGTCCGCATGAACATTGAGCACTCTCCCAAGCTGGAGGACTCTCAATTGGAGAGTCTAGTTCTATATATATAGTATGGTAGAGGATAGGTCATTGCCGTTGGAAATAGCTAGTCTTCTAGTATGGTGATTCCACGGGTATTAATCATTTCCTGACTAATACAAGAAGTTGAAAATCATGGAATACCCGTGGATGATTTAACTCGGATACTGAGCCAGTAAGAAATGTAAAATAGAAGAAAAACTCGGGGGAACGAATTATGAAGCAACTATCCGCAACTGAAACAAGACCATAAGCAGTCAGAAAGTGTTATAACAGGGCACACAACTGACAGGTTACGGAGGCATTCAACGACCTGAGACTTAGCTCTAACACATCTCCATTGCTCAAACCAACAGCCTTCCAACTTGGAAGGTTCAAGGTTAGGTAAGCCCGAAGAGCGGAAGCTTTGGTCCTACCTAACCGTGAACCTTCCAGGTTGGAAGGCTGTTGGTTTGAGCAATGGAGATGTGTTAGAGCTAGATCTCAGATTTTTGGATGTCTCTATAGCCTGTCAGTTGTGTGCCCTGTTATCGCACTTTCTGACTGCTTATTGTCTTGTTACAGTCGTGGATTGTTGATTCATAACTCATTCCCTAGTGTTTTTCTTCAATTTTCACATATCCGTGCATGGTTACAACTTATAACCAAAACATTCACGGTTCCCCGGCTCAAATGCAGCTACTAAAGCGGTGGGAGCTGAGTGGATCAGCCCACTAGGAAAGTGATGAAGACCGAAAACCCCATTCTCTGCATCCATCGCAAGCTGTTGCGCAATGCACGATAACATCAAAATTGGTAAGGGGCTTTGCACTATCCATGTAAGGCAGTAGGAGTCATTATTCCGCCGTATTCTTTGCAAAAATGTTGTTGTCTGCGTGTCTATGCGTGTGTGCATGCATATGAGTGTGCGTGTGTGCATGAGAGAGTGTGTGTGTGTCTGTGTCTGTGTGCGCGCGTGTTTTCCGTCTGCTGGTCACCCTATGCAATGTCCTAGTTCTCTCAGAATGGGAGTCGGTGCGGACGGACGCCATTGAGGTTCTATCCAACGCCATGACAACATTCTCCAGCAAGGATGACCTGATACTGGCAATAGTGGACGCGTTGATACATCTTGTCACGCTGGAAGAAGGTAACTGTCTTGCCGTTTTCCATGGCTGAGGACCCTGCTCTATTGTCTATTGCCATTTGCCTTTCAGCACCAACACTCGGCAGCTTGACGTTCTCAGTGTTGGTTTTGTTGGTTTTCCGAATAGCAAATGGACGTTGATCAAGAAAAGACTGTGATGTGTGAGGATATCCTGTGCACCGGTCATGTCCGCAGGTCTCTTTCTGTTTGTTTTTTGAATGAGTTTGGACTGGTTTGTATCATTGTGACAAGAGCTTTCCCATGAGCCCAAGATCGTCAAAGTCGGTGCTGCGGTAGAACAGGTGTTGTAGTGGAAACATGAACGAGAGTGACTGTAGTGTCACCTATTACTTGCCGTCATTCGACCAATGGATTTCCAAAGTCCTAGGAGGTTATGCGTGTTCAGTCCCTACCTGGTAACCCGGAGTTCTTGGACTTGTAGCTGTCAAACTCAAAAACCATGGCAGTACGATCATGACATGTTCAGCAGTTGTTTCCCCAGTTGCCCTGAAATTGTTTCTTTGCATACCAATGTGTGTCTGTGTCTGTGAATGTTGTGTGTACTTCACAGAAAGTCCCGAGAATATCTGCAACCTGCTCGTGAAGAAGGACATTGTGCGCCGATGCTTGGTTACCATGGAAGCAAACAGCAGCAATGTGGCCATGCACATCTCCTGTTTGAGATTGATCGGCTTTGCAGCGCTGTCTGGTGAGAACTCCACCAGTGTTCGCGGTGCTTGGTGCCAGCCGGGTTCAGTCGAGATTATTGTGGGTCATGGGATTTTGTCAGCTGTTTTGCAAGCTGACCTGCTTTCAGTTCATCGCTATTGCTTCTCTCTGTGGGCTGCTCTGATTTCGCTTCACTTCTGTTCTTCTTATCTTTGGGTTAGTCGTGTATGATTCGTGTTGACACACAAGAAGTATATGTACACGAAAGTGGCATTATGTTCTATGATTCACCTTGCTGACTATATTCGTGCACTTTCTTGCTGCTGTAGATGCGGTAACCGTCGACATCTGCAGCGCCGGTGCTCTGGACGCAACGCTAAAGTCCATGGAAGTGTTCTCCAGCAACAGTGAAGTCCAGAGCAATGCCTGCCTGGTGTTGGGAAACCTTTGCGTCAATGGTCAGTCAGCAACGAGTTACGTCATTTTGTCTGAACATGAACAATGTTCTCTCCAGTCTACTGTTACATTCAGAACATCATGCAGATTGCGCCAAACGTTGGAGCTCACTCTTCCTCATAACTGACTATAGCCTAGAGCACATGAGGAGAATGGCGTGACGTTTGCAGCAGCCACATTTTTCTAAAAGTACTGCCGAAGTCGCGGCATCTCAGTTCGTAGTGCAGACTGCATATTTCAGTTTTTAATGAGTGCTTTCTTTTCTGTGTGACTGTGCATCTGTGTGGCTGTGTGACTGTATGACTGCTCATCTGTGTGGCTGTGCATCTGTGTGGCTGTGTTACTGTGTGACTGCTCATCTGTGTGGCTGTGCATCTGTGTGACTGTGCATCCGTGTGACTGTGCATCTGTGTGGCTGTGCATCCGTGTGACTGTGCATCCGTGTGACTGTGCATCTGTGTGACTATATGACTGTGTGACTGTGTGGCTATATGGGCCGCAGTCAGCTAAAACATGTCTTTGGGGTTTCGTAATTTTTCCAGACATGACGGAATGAAGAATTGTTTCTGTCGAGCACGTTCACTCTGTGATTCATTCATCAACCATTGGCGTGAGCGTCTTGTCGACTATGGTCTCACACTTACTACCCGGTCTAGTCCAAGCAGCTGGCGAGCAAAGTGACATTTTTTCTGGAATGCATTTGTTCACCCTAAGACATGTTTTGGCTGGCTGTGGCCCATATGACTGTGTGGCTGTGCATCTGTGTGGCTATATGACTGTGCATCTGTGTGACTGTGTGACATGTGTCTGTGTGGCTGTTGTGTCTTTGTGACTATATGACTGTGTAACTGTGTGACTGTGTGGCTAGACGATGTTGCCGAGCAGGCTGACAAGAAAGGCGCGTCGTCTCGCATCCTGAACGCCATCTCCCAGAACCGCGACAACACAGAGCTGCTGGACAGCGCTTGCCGTGCGCTCGGATCTCTGGCCATGAACCGTATGTTACTATATTGTTGTAGACACTGCACATACTGCACATACTGTCACTGCTGCCGCTGCTCCCTGTTGTTGGAATTGCTTTATACAGGAAAACGTAGTGTAAGCGACCTCTGGGTTTAGCGACCACCTGCTCTTAACGACCGTTTTTCCATGCACCGACAGTTCTATACAGACACTGTGGGACCTGGTTCTAAAGACCACCTGGCTTTAACGACCGCTTTTGCTTGCACTGTCCGTGGGGTGGTCGCTTAAACCAGGTTTAACTGTAATAGAATTATAAACGGGCCGAAAGCTGCTGCTTCCCCTTTAGGTACAATGTACAGTCAAACCTGTGACTAACGACCACCCCTTGGGGCCAGAGAATGCGGTCTTTACTGGCAGGTGGTCCTTAGTTAGAGGTTTGCACCGCACAACCATATTATGTGAATGGGAGACCGTCCGTGCGTCCGTGCCTGGCAAAGTGTTCTCTAGCACCCAGCTGGTCGCTAGTCACGGTGGTCTTTTAGTTACAGATTTTACTGTATGTGCGTTTTTAGTTCATCAATATTCTTTTAAAAAACCTTATTGTGATGGTGCTTGGAGTGATGAGTTGTTCATTATTATTATTATTATCAAATTTTTGATAGGGCAATCCCCACAGGCCTAAGGCCTTCTTACAGGGTACCCTTACAATAGAGCAAGGAGTGCTAGTCAGCTCGGGACCTTTCCGATTCACTGTTTTACTATCTTCATGCTTTTTGTAGCCTGGTGTTATACATACTGACGTATACAATACAGGTCAGCTCGGTGAGGATTTGTACTGACGTTACGACACATCTCATGGGCGTGTGTATTCACGTGCGTGTGTGTGTATATGTGTATGTGTGTGTGTGTATGTGTATGCGTGTGTATATATGTGTATGTGTGCTGCAATCCTCGATTGGCTAGGGTACCCCGTAAGGAGACTATAGGTTTGTGGGGACTGCCCTAGAGAAATATGAATAAATATTATACTATACTATGTGTGTGTGTGTGTGTGTGTGTGTGTGTATAATTATGTGTATGTGTGTGTGTGTGCTTGCAGATGACCTGTGTATGAAGCTGGTACGTACCGGCGGCATCGATCTCGTTCTGCAATTGATGACCTCGCATCCAGACGAAGAGAAAATCCAGGAGTGTGGTTGCTGGGCCCTGGCCTGTTTCTCCAGTCACGGTAGGTAACACTCCAGTAACGGTGGGTGACACTCCAGTCACGGTGGGTAACACTCCTGATGCTTAGAAACGTCCTCCAGTAACCGCCGGAAGCAATTCTTGATTGGTCCGGTAGTTCCATGGCCTTTCACGTGTTTTGTGTATGATATGGTGAGTACATACACCCTCCACAGTAGTATACACATGTTGGTGGCCAACACGTTGGTCCAGTGATAACCTGACCGACCAGACTGGTTCCAGTTGGCCTGAATCTAGTCTGCCAACTTAGCCCGCCTGTAATAGTCATTCATGCTTGGACTTGATTGGCAGATTTTGACTTGATCGGCAGGTTTTGACTTGCTCGGCAGGTTTTGACTTGCTCGGCAGATTTTGACTTGCTCGGCAGGTTTTGACTTGCTCGGCAGGATTTGACTTGCTCGCCAGGTTTTGACTTGCTCGGCAGCTGTGTTCAGAAAGGTGGTAGCTTTGCGCATAGTCCGTGCCACCCTACAACCGTGCTGCCAGTTCTTACCCCCCCCCCCCCCCCCCCAGCGACTTGAATGATGACGTTCTGTGCATCTGCAATCTTGTCCACTGTGTGTTCCCCAGCGTGTACCGTATTACTTACAGCCCAGTGTGTGTGTGTGGGGGGGGGGGGGGGTGTTACTTGCATCAGCCCAGTGTGTGTATGTGTGTGTGTGTGGGGGGGGGGGGGGTGTTACTTGCATCAGCCCAGTGTGTGTATATGTGTGTGTGTGTGTGTGGGGGGGGGGGGGGGGTGTTACTTGCATCAGCCCAGTGTGTGTATATGTGTGTGTGTGGGGGGGGGGGGGGGGGTGTTACTTGCATCAGCCCAGTGTGTGTATATGTGTGTGTGTGTGTGGGGGGGGGGGGGGGTGTTACTTGCATCAGCCCAGTGTGTGTATGTGTGTGTGTGGGGGGGGGGGTGTTACTTGCATCAGCCCAGTGTGTGCATGTGTGTGTGTGGGGGGGTGGGGGGGGGGTGGGGTGTTACTTGCATCAGCCCAGTGTGTGTATGTGTGTGTGTAGGGGTGTAGAGGGGGGGGGGGGGGGGTGTTATTTGAATCATATTGACTGGTGTCTTAGATTATAGAGCGGTTAATAGACGGTGTCCAGATTTTGGGGTGGCCGGGAGGTTGGACAGTCTGGTGTTGTCTTGCTTGCAGTTCTTTACAGAGTGTGAGCTAAACTTTGAAATGCATAAAATATTCATAAAAAATCGCCCCTGCAGCTTTGACTCCGAATATTGCACGTCCATTTTACAATCGCTCAATGAATATATTGCATGTGCGTTGTTATAGAATATTGTGGTGTGTTGATTGCGGTACAGATGATGCTGTTAGTAACGTGTTAGAGAGAGGAGGCCTGCAGCAGGTAGTGACCACAATGGACAGTGGCTATCTGAGTGCCACGGTGCAGGAGTACGGATGCAGGATTATAGTCAACCTCAGCATGCCTGGTGAGTGCAGTGCTTCAGGCAGTGCTTCAGGCAGGGCTGTGCATTTCCCCCTTTCACTATTCTAGGTCTTGATATACATCACAAGTGCACACACACTCTCTCTCCTCTCTCTCTTCATCTCTCCCTCTCCTTCTCCCTCTCTCTCTCTTTCTCTCTCTCTCTCTCTCTCTCTCTCTCTCTCCCCCCCCCCCCTCCCATGGTGCATCTTGGTGGCCAAGAAGTCAAGGCCCCATGTCAGCGGAGCTCCCTAAACCTCACCACCACTGCCACAATTCATGTTGTACATGCTTCTCCAGCTGCATGTTTGGCATTGAAGTGGTTTCGTGAAATATAAATCTAAAAAACTTCATGTACTTGAGCTCCTGCCGGTTTTCATACACACGAGGGGCATGGCACACAGTACGGTCACACCGGTATTGACCGTACCACTATTCGCCCCAAGTACCCCGTGAATCAATAAAATGCACTGATTTGGGCTCTAAATTTCCTAAATGTTGGGCTCGACCACCCCTCCCACACGAGTAAATTGTACTTCAGATGGCTGACCGTACCACACCAAATTACCTTCCGACGCCCCTGCACACCGTACATATACACCAGCCCTCGACGGAACTAACTGACACGCAGTCGCTGGGACTTGCTGACATGCGGTAGACATGTTCTAACTCTCAAATCTGGTCTTTCTTGGGAAATATTCCTGCGGTTTTTTTTATGGTCGAGTCAATCTCATCCAATCAGTTCAGAACAGACTTTTTTTCTTTCTGTTCTTACCCTGATGTTGGGCCAAGGCTGAACATTTTATAAACAGTTTAAAGTGACGTAAGCATATGTAGCAAAGAGAGTGTATTTGGAGTGTTTAAGTTGAGGCACCGTAATGAGTAAATGGCTGCAGTGGAGTCTGGGGGTGCTTGGGACAGAGCAAACCTCTGTGTACTTCTAAGTATATACTATAATTATAGGCCTGCGCAGCCAGCAGATTCACTTCACAATTGGGACGATACGTGTTAAATGTCACACCCCGGAGTGCCTTTGCCGGTGGATTCATGCAGGTCTGATGGTATTTTCTTTGTTGATTGTTGTTTTTAACAGCCGGCCAGGAGGATGTAATCAGCAAGAAGGAGGTGATGGATGTTCTCATTGCAGCCATGGATAGCTACGACAACAACGTGGCGGTCAACGAACAGGCAACGTTTGCGTTGAGCAAGATCCTAGCCACCAATGGTACGGCGGTGTGATGTTGGTCTGCTAAGTGCTTGATCTGTTTTAAAAGTGATGTTGAAGTGCTAAGTGCTGTTGATCTGTTAAGTGCTGTTGGTCTGCTGAGTGCTCACATGTCCTTGCATGTTTTAGTGACGAGATAAGGCTTTTCTCACACCCCATTTACTGACAGGGGAGTTGTTGGCCTTTATCAATGCTGGTTTGGGAGCTTGCACACCATTGTGAACCTGATGAAGGCAATTTGCTGAAATGTTGGAATGATTATTGTGAAATGAGTTGAACTATTGCAGTGTAAATGGAAGAGAGCGTGTAGGCTCTACTCTGAAATGATAAGGCTTATCGTTGTAGTCATCTATGGTTTTCACGACTAGAGTGAAAAGCGCTTGAACATGGTGACGTTAGGAATCAACAAATGGCATTCTTGCTCTACATATACTGGTATAGAAAGAGAGGCGTGCGCAACAAGGACTACAGCACACGAATTCCGAAAGTCAGCCACAACCAGATGCACATAATAATTATTGCTCTCTCTACGCTCTCATATCTGTCTATCTATCTATCTATCTATCTATTATCTGTAAGGCCCACAAGTAATTAGTTCATATTCATTTGTTCATGCATTATTCATTTGTCCTGGGTAGCTATTTGCGCACCCATGTTTGCCCATAGCTACCCAGGCCCTTTATATTGCGTTGCTCTCTCTTGTTGTTGTTGTTGTTGTTTTTTATTTGAATTCACAATACCATTCAACTCTCTCTCTTCAACTCGCTCTCTTCAATAATCACCATGTAGTCGTTTCGTTCGTCCTGGTCTTAGTCATCCCGTTCTAATAAATGTCTTATGTTCGGACCCAAAATTAGCGCCCAACCGTGGGGCTCGAACCCACGACCCTGAGATTAAGAGTCTAATGCTCTACCGACTGAGTTAGCTAGTATCTATCTATCTATCTCTCTCTCTCTATGCTCTCGTATCTATCTATCTATCTCTCTTTCTTGCTCTCTCTCTCTCTCTCTCTTTCTCTCAATCTCTCTCACTCTCTCTTTCTCGCTCTTTCCCTCTCTCTCTCTCTCTCTCTCTCTCTCTCTCTCTCTCTCTCTCTCTCTCTCTCTCTCTCTCTCTCTCTCTCTCTCTCTCTCTCTCTCTCTCTCTCTCTCTCTCTCTCTCTCTCTCTCTCTCTCTCTCTCTCTCTCTCTCTCTCTCTCTCTCTTGCTCTCTCTCTCTCTCTCTCTCTCTCTCTCTCTCTCTCTCTCTCTCTCTCTCTCTCTCTCTCTCTCTCTCTCTCTCTCTCTCTTTCTCTCTCAATCTCTCACTCTCGCTCTCTCTCTTACTCTCTCCCTCTCCCTCTCTCACTCACACAATCTCTTTGTCCTTACGTCTGTGACATACAGAGCGGCTGCAATCAGAGTTTGTTGAAGCCGGCGGTGTCAAGCTGACTATCGATGCAATGAAGCATTTCCCGGAGAACGAAGGCGTGCACGAGAACGGCATTCTCATCCTCGGTAACATTGTCATGGAGGACAGCGCCAGAACTACCGTAAGCCACACTGCCTCTACCGTACTGCTATGAAATCAAAATCAAAGTTCCAGGAATTCACCCAACAACTTTGCCTTGAAGTGTGTACGACAGTTAGAGTGAGCGCGCAGCTGATCCTTTTTGTTTTGCTATAATTGTATTTAAAAATTAATTAAAAATTAAGATTTACGGAGACTCAGCCTGACTGAGTTTTCCGTATTCACAGGCCATGCCAATTCTCGTAGAAGACACGATGAAGTTCGAAATGCGGAGAACGCCGTATAATTGAGAAATGGAGATTTTGTGTAATCAAAAGATCCAGGGCACATTCAGGGAAAATCTAACATTCAAAATCCAACTGGACTTACTTCAAAACTGTGCAAATATAGATTTTGATGCAATGGGCACCTAAGCAGTTACTGTTGTTCCAGAGTGATTCGATCTGTTGGCAAAGGATCAATGAAGTAACCTGCTATCAATTCAGCTCGTTCTGCTGTTTGCTACATCTAAAGTGTTGTCTCTTGGGACCTGTTTCCCGTACTTTGCATTCTTTTGTACGGGAGAATTTTAAAATTCAAATTTTAATTCGTTGCGCAGGCCAGAACACGAGGATTTTTTCGATTTCGCGCACGCGCTCGCGCAGGCAGGTAAACGTCATCAAAAAATGTGGAGCACGACCACGGTGCCGCGAATGGCGAGTGTCGTGGAACCGCGCTGCTCCGCTGCATACAGCCAAGTGCCGCGTAGCCGCAGTGGAACCCGGCCCTTATCATTGTTTTTTAAGGCGCTTATAAAAATGGGGATGTGTGTGTGTGTGTTTTGTGTGTATACATGAGTGTGTGTCTGTGTTTTGTGTGTGTGTGTGTGTATGCGTGTGTGTGTGAATGTGTGTGTGTGTGCGTGTGCATGTGTGTGCTCGCAACTGCAGGTTCTTGAGTTGGAGGGACTGGAGACCATCCTTCAGACAATGAAACTGGACACATGTAGGGAGAATCTGATTCTCCAATGCGTCGGATGCAACACTGTTGGAAACCTTATAGCGGAGGGTATGTTAAGAAAGGTCACTTTTTGGATGAACTGACGTCGTTATTTCTTTGCAAGACCTATATCGTCAATGGTCAGAATAAGACTGATATCGCAATTTTGTCCTGTGTCTTATGTTGTAGGTTCCCTATCGTCCTGTTTTTGTTTTGGTAGATGATCAGCATAACGAATGATGTCATCATTTTGTCCTGTGTCTGATGTTGTACATTGTCAGCCTAAGGATGATGTCATCATTTTGACCTGTGTCTGTTGTTGCACATTGTCAGCCTAAGGATGATGTCATCATTTTGACCTGTGTCTGTTGTTGCACATTGTCAGCCTAAGGATGATGTCATCATTTTGACCTGTGTCTGTTGTTGTGCATTGTCAGCCTAAGGATGATGTCATCATTTTGTCCTGTATCTGTTGTTGTGCATTGTCAGCCTAAGGATGATGCAATTTATGTCATCATGTTGTGCTGTGTCTGATGTTGTAGATTGTCAGCATAAAGAGACGGTGGTGAAGCAAGGCGGCTTGCAGGCGGTCATTGGAGCCATGAAGGTCTTTGAGAGTAATGATGAGCTTCAGGAGTGTGCGTGTAGGGTGCTCGCCTACCTAGCATCGTCAGGTAAGTGTACTACTGACGAAATGCTCCACCTTTTTCGTCTCCCACTCCCTCCTTTCTGATGACCCTCAGTTGTTTAGTTTCTTGTTTGACCCTCTTTGATGGTTTACATTGTACTGTTGAGGCAACAAACTAAAGTAAATCCGAAAACCGAAAAAATAACTAGAAAAGACAAAAAAAACTGATTGAGAACCCTTTATAAAAAAGGAAATTTCCCCAGTTCTCTCACTGCCTCACTCACTCGTGAGAGAAAATGATTGTTGTGACCAGTTGAGAAGTTGCATCACTGAGCTCAGCATGTGCTCCTTATTGTCTAATTGGTCTGCTTCTGGCACTAAAATGTTCTTTGAAGTCAAACAGGAAGAGTTCTGGAGCAGAAGTAGTATCATTCTAGTTTGTACGTTGCCAGCAAGCCTCAGTGTGTGCAGCTACTACTGTGCCTGATTCATGTGTGCACATGCTTATGTGTGCTGTGTGTTTGGGTGTATGTATGTGTGCACACATGTATCTATGTCTGTTTGTAATACAATCTGTGTACAATGTGTACATGTGCGTGCTTTTTTCAGAATCCCTGCACAGTGACTTGATAGAGTCTGGATCAGACTCTCTAGTTCTTCTGGCAATGGAGAAGCACACAAACAACATAGACCTCTTGGTAAGTTTGCATTCATGTTCAGTACTGTTACGTACCTCCTCCCGTACGTTCTACAACCTTTTCCAAGCTGGCCTGCATGCACCCTCGTACTCACCTTTTGTCTCCTTTCATCACCTTTTGTTCTGTTGTCCTGGGTAGCTACTTGCACGTCCATATTTGCCATACCTGCACAGGCCCTTTATCTTGCCGCCCTCACTCGATCTCGTTCTCTCCCTCCCACAATGTAGTCGTTTCGTTCGTCTTTGTCTCTGTCTCTTCGTCTATAATAAATGTATTCCCAAATACCCGTTGCCATTGTCCGTTGTGTCTGGGAGTATGACTCCTCTTCCTACCCAACAGTACCATGCCACTGCTCTATCTCTACTGGACTGTGGTGTGCGGATAAACCATTACTGTGTACAAGTATGTTTGTATGCCATCACTGGGTATGGTTGCAGGGACGTAGCCAGGATAGTGATCAAGGGGGAGGGGGGGGGGGGGGGGGTGCCACGACTTTCCCCACACAAAAGTACATGCACTTATGTTGGTCCTTTAATGCACATTATTCGATGCGTGAAATGGGGGGAAGCAAAATTCGCCCCTAGTTCGACGCTGAAGATCAATCAGTGAATGGCAAATCTCCGACCAGGGAGTAGTAATAGTTATGGTATTTTACTACACCCTGGCCTGCTTCCAACTAATGATGGACTAAGTCCTGGATGCTGCTTTCTGCAGAATTATCTCACTCTCCATCGAACTTTTAAAGTGGGATTTCTCGAGCCATGTTTCCTCTTCGTCATGTTTGATAGTGCAGTAAGGCATCCTTGATCAAACCTACACTATTCCCCCCAAAAACACAAACTGCACTTCAACGTTACTTTCACTCTTCTACTGCTGTATCCACACTTGCAATGCATGAAAGAAACTTTGCCTTTCCACAACGAGACCAATTAACATCGAGAACTACATTTACACACAACATAGCGAGAACGAACTGCTATGTCTGACGTGTGCTTTCCGGCCGTAGACCGCGTTGCTACTTCCTTGGTTCTACCAATGGCGTGTTTGTATGATTCTTTTCTTCTAACAAAACATGTGGAGTGCGATGCAAATCATGTGCTGAGCCTGCTGAGGCCTGATGTGACACTGCACAACGGCAGGTACGAAGCGGAGTTCCCTTGACTAGAAATTTCATTGCAAAATGGCCAATCATGAGACAAAAATTAATAGTTCACTGCATGTGGATTGGTTTCAGATACTATAGTACATTGTACTTGCAGGTCTGAACCAGGGAGTAGTAGATCTACCTACTACTCCCTGGTCTAAAACAGGGATGGCTACAGTGTGCGATGTGCAGATTTGCGCATGTGATCAGCGGGTCTGCTATGGTCTCTCTTGAACCAGCTGTGAACCAAGATCGAAATTTTTGAGGGGGGTGCTTTGGCACCCAAAGCACCCCCCCCCCCCTGCCTACGCCCCTGGGTTGTATGTCATTTCTGGGTATAATAATTAATCTATTATAAAAACTATCTATCATTTATGGGGCGAACAACTTTAAAAGTAATTTCGAGGCATTCTGCAGCTTCATCCGTAGAGAGTACTAGGGTGGACACACCCATTCCCACAGCACTGCAAAACCAAACCAATTCCTTTTATGATGAAGAAAGGAAAAGGACAAAATGTTACGAGTTATGACAAACTGTCCACCAACGTAACCAGATCTTATACAGCCAGCAAGTGCGACAAAATGGCACAAACTATCATAACTATATTGGCTCACCATCCGAGTTCAAATTGCTTTTATGTAAAACCTTTCGGCAAAACTGCCATCGTTAGGTACAAAATGAAACAATGATGCCATGCAGGATGCGCTTTTCAAAAATAATCATTTTTCCTGCCTGCTTGTCTTGACCTGAAACTGTCTTTGTGTAGTCTTCTTCATGCTAGCAGCTTAGTGATTCCACCTTGGCTTGTGTATGTGTGTGTGTGTATTTGTGTGTCCTTTTTTGAGTTTAGGAAGCAGCCATTCAAGCATTGCAGATGCTCTCACCATCCAGTGACGGTGCATCATGCTCGGAGGCGGTGCACTGCGCCATCAAGCAGACAATGCTCTGTCTACAGCAGCACCCGGAGGACGAGAACGTTTTCTCAGTGGCGTGTCAGGTGAGCTGCCCAAACCTGTAGACAGCAAGCTGTTTCGGCCATAAAGGCCTCTTCAGCACAGCTACGAGCTTTATTTTATTATGCCGAGTTGCCAGGCATGGTGCAAAGGTGGCACCACAGACATTAAGGCAACCCCTTGCTCTAGTGCCAGAGATCTCAAACAACAAAAGGTAGCGAGCGATGCGTAATGCAGCAGGCACTAAAGTGAGCTATGTGGAACTTGCGAAATCATCATTACTGCTCTCATATCTCCTGCGAGATTCGAAAAGCAGGAATGAATGACTTTTCAGGCAGTTCACTTCCCTGACAGTTCACATTATTTGAATTTGGAGTTCTCCCATTCGTTTCCAAAACAAGGTTTCACTCATAATTGTAACTTGCTGTGTTAGTGTTGATAAGGCTACACTACACTT
This sequence comes from Sycon ciliatum, assembly GCF_964019385.1. Taxonomy (NCBI): domain Eukaryota; kingdom Metazoa; phylum Porifera; class Calcarea; order Leucosolenida; family Sycettidae; genus Sycon; species Sycon ciliatum. The sequence goes on along the minus strand of NC_088645.1, from coordinate 43,802,050 downwards.
AGTTATCTAACACTACCACAGTCTACCACAGTGTACCACTCTCGATAACAACTCCTTTTCATAGCAGCAATCGTGCATCTGGGATGCCCAGACTTCAGTGTTGTAATCCGTTTTCTTCTCTTCATGTATGTAAAAAAGATCTGTATATTAGTTTTCTCTGTTTTCTAAACGCTCATTGTCATCCTCTTTCCAGCCAGTATCCCTGTTAACCCAGGCTGCCTGTGTGCATGTGTGTGTGTGTCTGTGTGTGTCTGTGTGTGTGTGTGGTGTGGTGTGTGTGTGTGTGTGTGTGCGTGTGTGCGTGCGCGCGCGTGCGTGCGTGTGTGTGTGCGTCGGTTTTCCACATCACAGGTACTATCTGGCTACGCCCTGTCGCCGTACAGCCACCATTGGATGGTGGAGGAAGGATTTATCAACGTTGTCGTTGACCGTCTCAAGCAGTTCAGCAAAGCGGCCGACATTCAGGGCTATGGCTGCCAGCTGCTGGGACTGTTGTGTTTCACAAGTGAGTAATGACCTCATGGCATCATGCCCTCTTCCAATATAACATGATGACAGGAATTGTGTGCCGCATCGGGCATGGAATGTATGCCAGGCTGTCTTTGGAAGGTCCTTGACTATACACTCATGTACTTGGTATGCGTAGACCCTGCCATGGTGTACGCGGTATGCGTAGACCCTGCCATGGTGTACTTGGTGTGCGTAGACCCTGCTATGGTGTACGCGGTGTGCGTAGACCCTGCTATGGTGTACGCGGTATGCGTAGACCCTGCCATGGTGTACGCGGTATGCGTAGACCCTGCCATGGTGTACGCGGTATGCGTAGACCCTGCTATGGTGTACGCGGTGTGCGTAGACCCTGCTATGGTGTACGCGGTATACGTAGACCCTGCCATGGTGTACGCGGTATGCGGAGACCCTGCCATGGTGTACGCGGTATGCGTAGACCCTGCTATGGTGTGACCAGGGTATGCGTAGACCCTGCCATGGTGTACGCGGTGTGCGTAGACCCTGCCATGGTGTACGCGTTATGCGTAGACCCTGCCATGGTGTACGCGTTATGCGTAGACCCTGCCATGGTGTACTTGGTATGCGTAGACCCTGCCATGGTGTACGCGGTGTGCGTAGACCCTGCCATGGTGTACGCGGTATGCGTAGACCCTGCCATGGTGTACTTGGTGTGCGTAGACCCTGCCATGGTGTACGCGGTATGCGTAGACCCTGCTATGGTGTACTTGGTATGCATAGACCCTGCCATGGTGTGACCAGGGTATCCTAAAAGCATGTTATACATTGCCAATTGCTACGCACCAAATTATGATTCGATAGCATTTACGGTCTACTCTCGAAAATTCGCGCACCCGATCTTGGAGACAAAATAACGCAACATTTCCCTTGTGCACCGCTTTAGGAGCTGCAGCTGCGCCTTGATCCTTGAAGGGTGGTGGCGTTCCTACGGATGCGAAAAACCTGGTTTCCAGCCGAGTCTCACGCGAACCGTGAAATTTGTTTCCCTTGTGCGTGACTTAAAAGGGCGTGACTTATCGCAAGTAGACCGATCTTGGAGACCCAATGGCACCTATGCATAATTTTCCCGCGGTTTTTTGTGCGGGGCAACTTCACAACCTCGACACTGTACTTGCACCACGCAGCGCAGCATGCAGTCTCATGCATGCACGCGTGGAAACTCTGATGATCGTAGAGCCCTACGTACCTGCTTCGCGTTTGCTGAGGCTGAAGTACAATGTACAAATTTTTTTCCTTTGTGTTGGTGAAGAATCAAACTCAAAGCAAGACATTTATTTCCTTCTTGGAAGGCAAGGGTTGTCACAGTTTGCTGTTGTGTATAAGTAGCAAGTTAGTTAGAGATCAGTAAGCAGCTGACACAATCATGCCAAGCAACGCTCATTGTATCGTCCCTGGCTGCTCAAATCGTAAAAGCAGCTGCAAGTTTGGTTTGTTTGAAACTGATGATGCGAACTCGCAAGGACGAAAAGTGTTTGTGAAGCGTCGTCTATGTGGATCAGATCTGGCTCGTGTTGGCTGCGGAGGAACAGCAGAGGTCTGTAAAGCTGTATCTTTTCATCGTTTGCCTAAAGATTCGGATCGACGCCGGCATATCAGGGCCGAGTGGCTTGCCAAAATACCAAGAGTCAACACTCCTCTTTCTGGAAACTCGTATGTCTGTGGGGTGCACTTTCCTGGTGGTCGACCTGTGACGGAGGACGAGCCACCTTCCCGTTTCTTGGACAAAGCCGTCGTAGTGAAGAGGAAGAGCCGTGTTTCGACAGGCGAAGTCAGTCGACCCGTTGAAGCGATTGATATTGATGACGATGTTGATTTACCAGTCACAGATGAATCGGTGCCTGAGGCTGCAACACTTTTAGCTGACCATGATTATGGTGAAGTTCCCGTTCTCCAAGAGAACAAAATAAAGACTTTGGAAGCACAAGTGGCTAAGTTGCGGTCCCAGTTGGAGCAGGCCTTGTACAATTTGGATGAATCGGAAGAAGCTTTGCGGAAATGCCAACTCCATTACTCGAACATCCGACATGACAACAAGATTGTACTGTTTTACACGGGCCTGAGTTCTCTGGCGTTTGACTTGTTGCTGGATCAGTTGCGGTGTGGATGTCAAGACATGTGCTTTGCTACTAAAGTGCCAGCTGATTTCCTTGGCCAGGACAGCCGTGGCAGACGAAGAGCATTGGTGTATGAAGACGAGTTGCTATTGACCCTTGTCAAACTTCGGCATGCTTTCCCTGAGTCAGATTTAGCACTGCGATTCGGAATAGATCAATCCACGGTGTCCCGAATATTTTCAACGTACATTCGTTGCATGTACTTCTCTATGAAAGAAGTGGACATTTGGCCGAGCCGGGCTCTGATTGATCGCTACATGCCCGACGTCTTCAAAGACAAGTACCCACGCACCCGGGTAATTATTGACGCAACAGAGTTTCCCATTGAGAAGCCAGCCAACCCAACTGTACAAGCAGCCACCTGGTCGAATTACAAAAACAGGAACACTTTCAAACTGTTAGTTGGTGTGACACCTACCGGTGCAATATCGTTTCTGTCTCCTCTTTATGGCGGGCGCATTTCTGATAAGAAACTGACAAAGCGAAGTGGGCTAATGAAGTTGATGGAGAAGGGTGATGCCATCATGGCCGACCGTGGTTTCGACATTGCCGATCTGCTACCGGAGGGTGTCGATCTCAACATACCCCCGTTTCTTGGTTCTCGAGATCAGCTTGATGAAGAAGAGGTGATCGAAACTCGGCGTATTGCTAGCGTGCGTATTCATGTGGAGAGAGCAATGGAAAGGATCAAGAACTTCAGGATAACTCACTTCTTATCTTCCGTGTTGTGCCCTTTGGCTGAGCAGATCATATTTGTGTGTGCATTCCTCACTAACTACATGGAGCCCCTGGTACCTCCGCCTGTTAGTAAGCCATCGACACAGTCTGCACACTTTTCCTCTGCTGCAGAAGTTGCCCAGATATCACCAGATGCAAACATTTCTGCAGTGGCTGTTTCAGCTGGCACATTTCTTTCACCTGCCATTACTGCTTCTGCTGCTGCTTCCGCTGCTACCAAGTTGTCATCTGCTGTAGCTGCTACTTCTGCTGCTACGAACGTGCCATCTCCTGTAGCTGCTACTGCTGCTGCTATCAGCGTGCCATCTTCTTCTGTAGCCGCTGCTGCCTATGTGACCACTCCCGTATGTTTGTTTTGCAAGCGCTCAGATGGCCCACTTCTTAGAGTTTGTAGGTCTTGTAACTCACGCTACCACCATATGTGTCAGAATGATGATGAAGATGGGCGTCTATGTAATTCTTGCTTTATGACCAGGCCGCTCTGTTGAAAGCTTTTTGCGCATGCCGATATTCCTACGTGGCCTCGGTATTTTCTTCCCCTCTTTTCTTTGTGTTATGTTGTGAGTAATGGTGCCCCTACACAATGATGCTTATTTCACTCAGGACTTCGTACTTCGAAGTAGAAGTAGTGATGCTCCTATTTGTCTGTTTGTGCTGTTCACCAGGTAGGAAATGTGGCCTGTGACTGCTGCAAGTGCCGCTTACTTTGAAGTAAATACGAATACTCATGTAACGTTCATGCCTTTTTGAACTCCGTTGTAACACGGAATGGCGAGCTATTGTAAACCAGTTGTACGTGCCGTTTTTGTAGTGGTTACCAGTAATGGCAGTATAACTTACTATAACGCACTGTTTACAGCAGAGTTCCACCGTCTTGGGTACATGTATACAACACTACCTAATCATGTACAAATGCAGGAAGCCGGTAGCTGATGGAACTATCCACCATCTAATCACGGCGTTTATATCAAGAAGGAGCTACAGAACAGGGCAGAACAGAAAAAGCTATAATAAAGAACATAGAGTGCAGCGTATAGAACAGTTCAGACGCACTTACAGAAGAAAAGATTGCCACAAATCAGGGAAGAATGTAAACAGTCAAGACTACAGGAACTGGAGCAAAGTGAGCAATGGTCATCTCAGATGACGAGGAATATATCTATTACCAAGAAACTTGATCACAGAGCCAGTTTCGGGAGAACATGATCAAAATAAAATGTTCGGCAAGCTGCGAGAGTTTTCTTGACATGCACTTCACAAAATGAAATGCGCTCAACAAAAAGATCATTGCAGGGAGACCACACTACAAAGTCACAAAATTGAAGGCCTGCAGCAAAGAGCTGCATTTGCACTTGTGTATAGTAGGCATGTGTTGTTTTGAGAGAAAGCACACCATCCTTGTTGGACAAACAAAATGATGCAGTAGACCCAGCTACCTCTGCTAGACTTTGGTCTCTAGCAACAAACGGGCATTTAATCTCGAGCAAAAGTGATGTATCACCATCCCTAACAATGCCATCGGGACTGGCACCAAACCAGCATTCATCAGCATGCACAAATAAGCCACATGCAACAACATCTATCAGCTTGCCAGACTTGGCTTGGTGGGCTACGTAGGCACATCGTGCCTCTTCTTCATGATCAATCCCCCATCTGGTTGCAGGAGTGGTGAACGCCGGCCGATCAATGATAGTTTTTATGAGGGATGACGGGTCAGTCTGAGGTCGTCGATGAGCTACAGTATGGGCAATGGAAGCTGTAATACGCTTCTTTCGTTCATTCCTCCAGAGTTCACTTGTTGTTTGGGATGCAGTGGCTTCTTGCAGGGCATTGGCTTCTTCACAAGTAAGTATGACATTGGACTCGTACCACAGCATCTGCTTGTCCTCAGTTAGCCACTCGCAGTCAGATGGCACAGGTGTCACATCACCTGATCTGCTGTGCTCAACCTGCCACTTGTCCTTCTGTTCCCCTGCCCTAGCCAGTCTCTCCTTTTTCTGCGCTTGGGCTCTGTGCAACCTGTCCTCCTTCTGCTTAGCAGCAAATCCTGAGCTACCAGCAACAAGAGGCAATGCTAGGTGGATGGAGTTGGAGTGAATGGTTGAGTTGGCGTATTCCTCCACACGCCGGGCAAAGTCCATCCGCTTTGCAACAGCACGAGGGTCAAGTACTTCTGCAGCAGAATGCTTACGTTTCTTTGGCGCAGATTTGTCAGTGGTACTGCCACCTCTACGCCACTCCATGTCTTGAACCAGCATGGGCTCACTCTTTTTACCTGCACCTGCAGGAGGCTGGTTCCACTTTTGCAGCATGTCCGTGCACGTCGGAGCGTCACTAAACCCAAGCAGAGTGAACTCGGACAAGCCATACATCAGTGCAGCTATATGCTTGCAACTGGCAGTAACACCCTTGCCAGCAGGACAAGTGCACTGAGCACCAACAACACTGGTGGCAGATCCTGAGTCACACTGAGCAACGAGCCGAAGTTTGTAGTCAGCTTTGGTCTTCATTTCAGGCTGACAGCGGGCACGGTAGTACACACGGCTGTGGGCCTTCATCAGTTCGATTTTCTGGACATAACCTGCTCGATACAGACGAATTGACTTGCTATCAGTGGCAGCAAGCGCTTTGAAATTCTTGGCAGGTCCATCGCTGGTCATAGTGTCCACGAAATAAGAAACCATAGTTTGCATGGAGAACGACAGGGAGAGTAGCCTTCCACTCGCAGATTTAATCGGCTGCCACCCAGTAACAGGAAAATCCAGAGGGTCGTGGGGAATAACAGCAAGCGCTGCAGCTGGCGGAGGTGGCCCTTCCTTGCCATCACCGTCGCCTTCAGAGAAATGCTGAGCAAGTCTGTAAACGACACGAGCAGATAAATAACAAACTCAGATTCACAAATAATTTCAAAAAAATAAGATTTTGTTGTGGGAAGAAAACAACTCACCTCGCAACTAGATCGGCTTTCTTTCCCGACTTCTTGAGACCATACTCTCCACACTTCACCTTCAGAAGGTTCAAGGTGAGCTGGGAAAAATCCTGACTGACTGCCATCTTCCTGTCAACTAATATCGAAACTGTCTTCCACTGCAACGACTGAAAACAAAGGAGAGCCTCGCGTCGAGCAAGTTGCCCCGCACAAAGGTGCGAAGTCGCGATGGCGACCTGGCCGCCATGTTTTATGCATAGGTGCCATTACACAAAATTCTTCCTAGTGCATGACTTTAAAGTTTATTTTATTTTATTTGTTTATATACTATGTGCACATCCCTACAAAGTAATAGGAGTAATAAAGGAGACAAAGACAAAAGAGAGTGTGTGACTTATTGCGAATAGACTCTATGTGATCAGCATAATAGACTCTATGTGATCAGCATAATAGACTCTATGTGATCAGCATAATCCTTATCCCTCTAGTTCTCTAACCGTTCTGCCCTTCTCTGATGTTTGTGTGATCAGGTGAACTTTGCCAGAAGCTTCTCAGCGCCGGCATTCTTCAGCGGCTCTGCGTTGCCATGGAGACGTGCGCCTGTGATGTACAGCTGCAGATCACGTGCTGCGGCGCACTGACCTGTCTTGTGTCGGAATGTAAGCCACAGTAGGGTAGCCCATGACTAGATACATTTCAGAAAACAAGGTTTTTTTACGCGATATAAATCCACTGATAGTTTTGAATTTGTCATGCACTCCAAGGAAGCCATTTTGCGTGTGAGCAGCAGGCTTCCTAGCAGTGCCGTAAAGTACCGCAAGAGCGCCCCACTTTCATGTCCTTTCGTCTCTGTCTTGTGGAGGTGGTGTCCTGTCTGTCGGTCATACGATGCAGACCTTGTGCACACATTGCACGTGGTGCCGTCAATCCGTACTCTGTTTACCTTCAGGCCGATGCCATCTCCACACAAACACATGCCAAGTGTGACCTTAGTACACTAAGGCTCTTAAGCTGTACAAACTTAGTGGCACTCTGCCATACGATTTTCTTTCCCTTGGCTGAAAAGTCAAGGTGGGGCGCTCTCGCGAGACGGGGCGCTCTCACGGTACTTTCCGGTACAGATATTCGCTGTCCTTGTGTTGTGCTTTCAAGCTTAGCATGGTTGTCTGAAGGATTTGGTTCAGTCGGATGTGATGGTTAACTTGGAGGTTGATGGCAAATGACCTCCCTTGATCTCAGACACAGACCCTTGTTCTATGCAACTAGATAGTTTGTGAAAAGAATGTATGAGTGCCGCCGGAGATCCAGGATTTTGATGATGTGAATATACCTCGCACCATGCTGATGGTTTCCTGTCTTACGTTCCGAAATTTGGGTCATGGCTCCTTATCTTCCTCTGTGTCAGGCTTCCCTGGTCCGATGCGTTAACATCTATGACAGCGATTGCAACATGAACTGTGGTCGTCTGTACACATGTATGTCCATCCAGTTAGCAATTTGGCTGTCAGTCTGTTCCTAGGTTTGCATACTCTATTGTCAGTCTTCTACTGTCACGGCCATTGAAATCCGTTGAAAATTCAATTGGCCACGGGGCGATGGCCTTGCAGCCGTGAGCACTGCTGCTCCCTGCTCTCTATGATGTGTATATGAATTACTGTGTGTGTGTACGTGCTAAGCCAGTATGGCTGCCGGGTCCGGTTTGTCTACCGGATTTCAATGTCCACGACAGTAGTTTGGCTATCACTTTAGCTTGCTGCCTAGACAACGTGACAGACGACTATCAAAATATCTCTCTCTCTCTCTCTCCCTCTCTCCCTCCCTCTCTCTCTCTCTCTCTCCCTCCCTCCCTCCCTCTCTCTCTCTCTCTCTCTCTCTCTCTCTCTCTCTCTCTCTCTCTCTCCCTCCCTCCCTCCCTCTCTCTCTCTTCTCTCTCTCTCTCTCTCTCTCTCTCTCTCTCTCTCTCTCTCTCTCTCTCTCTCTCTCTCTCTCTCTCTCTCTCTCTCTCTCTCTCTCTCGCTCTCTCACACTCTCTCTTCACATGTGTATCCCAGGCCCCAGCCAAACATTTGAGCTGCTCGCGCCGACATCCTTCTCCAAGCTGATCGTGGAGGCGATGCGTAACCATAGCGACAACATGGACCTGCTGCTGGCAAGCTACATCGCCGTCAAGTTCCTGGCAGGAAATCGTACGTCACAGCAACTGCTGTATACTTGACTGTTCTAAGAATATGAGTGTGTAATTGTATGCATATGCCTGTAGGCGTGAGAGTGCAAGATCAGCCACACAGGACCACCCTGCTTGGTCCGGTAGTATCATGGCCTTTCTTACATTTTATCACTCTCTTAGTATTGACTCCCATTGATTTTCGCTATACCTAAGCAGTCAAATATTCCTGCATATTTCACTCCTTAGGGCTATATTGACTGCATATATTTGACTGCTTAGGGACCGTCCGGGGTTACCGATTGTTTTTACAAAACGAAAAGTTTTAGTATTTTTCAGCCCCCACCCACCCACCCACCTTTCCTGCAGGTAAAACGAATTCTAATAAAATATTGATGTCAATTTTCGACACCCAAAAGTAACTGGGCATTCTCCATCTGCATTCAAGAATTATTTTCAAAACCAAACTCCTTCAAACCCACCCACCCCCAAACGAAATCTTTTCGTTTTGAAAATATTATTGGTAATCTTGGACGGCCCCTTAGGGGTTGCGCAGTTCAACGGTGCCTAGTGCAGCATTATTGTCACTGCATGAGTAGGTGGTGGTGCAACGGTTGTGCAATCAGAAAACCAGGATTCATGAGGTTATCATTCTGGAATTTGAAATACGGACTGTTTTGTCGTGATAAATCTAATATTGACTTTGTACTTGGTCCGTATAGGAAATACAACCTCGTACTCAGTCAATATTAGATACATAAGGCGGGTGGGTAGTAGTGGGCACACATGCCCTCCACAGTTGAAACAGGTGTTGGTGGCCTATAGCCTAGTATAGGTTAGTTCAGTTATAACTGGACCAACCGGACCGATTCAGGCAGGTCTGATCATGTGTATGCCATATGGGAGGGGGAGAGCAAGGCAAGGGGGGGGGGGGGGGGGGGTTGTGCATGTGAAAAAGGGCAGAAAGGAAGATGAAACCGTTAGAAAGGAGCCCTCCTGGCTCATTGAACATGCAATGTCCACGGTCTAAGTAATGTCGTTACTGGCATGAATGTACATGTGTGCTCGTATGTGAATATGTTTGGGTATGTGTGTGTGTGTGCGCGAGCGCGTGCGCGTATGCGTGTGTGTGTGCATGCATGTACGTGTTTCTATGTGTTTCTGTCCGTGTGTGCGTTTGTGAATGTGTTTGTGTCCTCAGCATCCACTCGCAAACAACTACTGGACGACGATGCGGCCTCCGCCATTCAGGCAGCGCTGAGCAACTTCCCGCAGCAGGAGGAACTGCAAACGGAAGCGGCGGAGGTCCTACGCAAACTGAAGTGAAATATCCCGCCAGACGGCCGACTGTGCAAGGCTGGGTCCTTACTCGTAACGATATTGGAATTTTTAGAGTCGTGTATTCCACGTGTGATTGCCATGCGGGTCATGGTCGTTGCTTTATCTAGAAAAGTCTACGTAATTATTGTGCAATGATAAACTCATTTTTCACGGATAGTTTTTGGATTTCTTGCGTTGCACGTGCAATGTCAGTGCGCCATTGCTTGTACCCTCTACATGGACATTCAATGAGAATGTGTGTGTGTGTGTGTGTGTGTGTGTGTGTGTGTGTGTGTGTCCCATATGGTGCAGTGGTATGTGCAGCGATTTCCAATCGATAGGTTGCGGGTTCGATTCCCGACGATTATGGTCACACACGTCTTTCTTCTCTTTCTCAGACTCTTCCTGACTTTTCTTTCATTCTCCTGGGTGGTTACCAACAGCCAGTGCATGCCGGAGTATGTGGTGTGATGTGTGTGCGGGAAAAAAGAAGAAAAAAAAAAGACCAAAAAGTAGGGATTCACTGGCCAGAAAAAAGCCACTTCAAAGCTGTGTGGTGTAGACCAGGCTGAATAGTGGTGGTCAATTCTTCAGCCTTGCAAGCTGTTGAATGGTGCAATCCCAGCACAAGTTGCTATGGCTTCTGCTGTAGCATCGCTATCATCGCCTCTGGCGATGGGCGTCCAATGGTCAATGGTGTGTGTGTGTGTGTGTGTGTGTTTTCCTACGTATGTCCGATGGGTTAGTTCACCCATACCGTATTGATTATGTTGATATTACCTGATTTCTCTAGTCGCGCTCGTGACCAGCCTGTTGCGGTCTTGGAGCGTAGGTCATCCCTGTTACCAACTCTGATCACTGCAATTGTGACGCAGTCGGTGTGGAGGGAGAACTTTTCGTATCTGCATGTCGGTCGCGGAAGTTGATTGCTGACATCACCAGGGTTTTCCGCACATTTATTTGGTCTGCAGTACCATGCGACATTTGAACACATTACTGGTTCTTGTTGTGCAATGCTCTCCATGCATTCTATATTTCTCCTTTCCTTCCCTATATTACTGATGGATGTTTTAGTGACTGTTGCCTTTCGCATGTGCTATATGTATAGGTTGGAAGAAGTTGATGCACTTATTGAACTTTTCTTATTAGGAAATTTTCTTTTTCACAACTTTTCTGATCCTGGATTCTTGTTAAGACTACTGTTTCGTGAGTGTGTAGATCTTGTGGCGGCTGCAAACCGTGCCTGATGTAGCAGGAGCAAGTGAAAGGCTTTTATCGTCATCAGATTGTGGTGTTCTTGATTATCCTAGCCACAGTGTGGCGGCTGGATTCGAATCGGGTCATTGTTGCACAAGAAGAATCCACAAGAGGGAGTCGAACCCAGGGGCCCCGTCTTTCCGCGGTGCCGATTGTAAGTCACACCTTTTTACACTAAACCTCAAGGGCAAAGAAGGGGTGCGACTTACAATCTAGTGAGACTTCTAACTTATGTGAATGCGTTGAGACGATTTGGTTCGGACGTGAGAATGGGCTGCGACTTCTAATCAAGTGCGACTTATAATCGGGGAAATATGGTACGCTTCCTCCATGGGATCACATCAACCCGAGGCAATGGCTCGAATCCCTCGACCCTCCGTGCCCCGCGAGTAGCTCCGGCGGGACGGCACAGCCGGTTGTGTGTGTGTGGGGGGGGGGTATGGGTATGTGTAATCCACGGTACTAACACAGTTGGCACCGTCCCGAAAGCGCCGGTGCTGGATTCGCCCCCCCCCCCCCCCCTCTCCCCATGCATCCTTTTTCGCACTCGCATCAATAGCAATAATCTCTAAAATATAATTTTTGGAGATGTGTGCCAGAAATTGACGATAAGAAGAACAGCTTCTGTCAAATATCACTGAAAACTAAAGACAAGTTACAAAACTACGGTGAGGAAATATTCACCAAACAATGTACATGTAGCCGTTCTCTTGCCAATGGGTAATAGCAATCTCCTGTAGATTATGTGAGTTAAAAACGAAAGCAGCAGTATGGCTATTCTGACCAAGACTCTTCCCACGAGTCACGCTTATAGTAACTATTCTTCCAGCAAAAAAAACAATTACAGAAAAAATCATCAAATACGGTTTTCTGAAAGAGAGTAGGTTAGTTACCATTGTCTCCGTTTCCCAGGGAACTGACGACGGTCGCTAACTCCCGCAGATCACCAACAATGGGGAAACAGGACATAATATATCGAAGCAGTCAAGACCATGTTCAAAGTGAAAATAGAATCGTAAATACTAGAGAGCTTATCAAGAGACGCAAATGTCCTGTCCTGTTGCCCAGTTGATTCATATAATTATTCGTACTCAATTCAGCACAGCAGAAAGGTAGGTTCTTCGACAATAATACCGGTAAGTAAAAGAAGATGACAAGTAGACTGACATAGAATTGCTCTCATCTTTAGCGGACAATCACCAGTGAAGAGCTGCTCACAATCAAAATAACGGATCTACTTGACAAAGCTGCGATGCATGGCATGCGCCCCATGGAAGCATACAGCTACCGTGAACGAACGGTCTACTCGATACTCCTTTGGAGAGGAGAGAGCAGTGCAAGGTGCAGAAATACCTGCAGTTAGTTGATGGAATACCTAAAAACCACAAGAACACCACCAACACCAACAAGAAGAAGAACGAAAACAGCATGAGCAGCCAAGCAGAATAAAGCAATGGGACATCAGAGTCACTGTACATTCTGACACCCCTGTTCTGCATAGCAGATGAGGTGCAACTTTCATCGGATAAAACATTTCCCAACGCAACTTTTCAAAGAATTCCATATTGTCGCAGAGCCGTTCAAACCGGAGAAATTGTTACTTTTTTGGAATCGCAAATTTCCACTGAAACACCAAAGATACCGGATCATACAACTAGAGCTGTCATGACGGACCTGTACAAGTGAGATGACATAGAATATGACCGTGCAGTGATCACCAACTCTTTCCGTACAGTCAACTTTGCGTATAACGACACTTGGCGGGGCATCAGAAAAGTATCCTTATTCGCGAACTGTCCTTATACCCAAAGTCTCATTATATGTATTACAGTTAGATGGGACTTTGCTCTGGGCATGGAAATTCTATCGTTATTCGCGAATTGTCGTTATATCCGCAGTGGTTACTGGCAAAGTTGACTGTACGCGCAGTGTCTGGACGGCTGTGTGAGCACACGGTGTATCTGTGTACCTGTGCAAGCACATGGTGTATCCGTGTACCTGTGCAAGCACACGGTGTATCCGTGTACCTGTGTGCATACCTGCTGTATCCCTACAGCCGAGTACAAAGTCACTGTGTCTTCAAGTGCTGTGTGCGTCTGCTGATGTGTCCTTACCACTGTAGCTGATTATTGATTGAAGTGGCATTTTCTGGCCAGTGAATCCTTATTTTTCATTTTTTTCATTCATTTTTCTTTTTCGACACACACACACCACACTAGATACTCCGGCATACACTGGCTGCTGGTAACCACCCAGGAGAATGAAAGAAGAGCTAGGAGAATGAGAAAGAGAAGAAAGACGTGTGCGACCATGATAAATAAACTGCTGACGACTATGGTCGCACACGTCTTTCTTCTCTTTGTCATTCTCCTAGCTCTTCTTTCATTCTCCTGGGTGGTTACTAACAGCCAGTGTATGCCGGAGTACGTGGTGTGGTGTGTGTGTGTGCTGAAAAAGAAAAAGAAAAAAATAATGAAAAAAGAATGAAAAATGAAAAATAGGGATTCATTGGCCAGAAAAACCACTTCAATCAGCTATGTGGTGGAAACCAGGCTAAAATTAGCGGCGGTCAATTCATCAGCTTTGCACGCTGTTGAATGGTGCAATCCCAGCACAAGTTGCTATGTCTAACATAGCTGTTTGCTATCATCGCTTCCGCGATGGGCAGGCCTGAGGTATCAGGTGTCCTTACACGCTCCTACAGCTGTGTCCAGGGGCATATCCTTACCCACTGTGTCTGCACATGCTGAGTTTGTATAGACCTGTTTGTACACGCCACTGCACAATGTGATGCTGTATCCATATTTATACTTCCCATCTAATCAACAAACAATCATTTATCAACTGGTTAGGTTCTAGTATATACATTTACTTGAAGTACATAATATTCCCACCGTACCTGCCACTAGCATTCAATATTCCCACCGTACCTGCCACTAGCATTCAATATTCCCACCGTACCTGCCACTAGCATTCAATATTCCCACCGTACCTGCCACTAGCATTCAATATCCCCACCGTACCTGCCACTAGCATTCAATAGCATGTATCTCCACGGTGCGATGACGCCACAGCAAGAGAATTGCACGACGAGGCAGAAGAGCAACTCCATGAACTGCATGACTAACATCACCATATAGCAGATTGTCAGATAGCGTAACTCCGATTCCGATGCGTCTGTTCAGAAGAGTGAGTGAGTGAGAGAGAAGAGAGAGAGAGAGAGAGAGAGAGAGAGAGAGAGAGAGAGAGAGGGGGGGGGGGGAGAGAGAGGGAGAGGGGAGAGAGAGGGGGGGGGGGGAGAGAGAGAGAGAGAGAGAGAAGCAGAGACAGAGAAACAGAGAGGCAAAGCGAGTGAGAGAGGGAGAAAGAGGTAGAGAGGCAGACAGAGAGATTAGCACTAACCCTCTGAATATTAGACCGCTACCCATTGAGAGCAAAACTGTGTCTCAAGCAAGACACCAAACATGAATACATGCACAGTCTGGTGTTCATCTGGTATATCAACAACGTTTCTCGCGGTATCAACACCACAGCTACCGTACTGTCGGGCGTCGAAGAACGGAGCGCCGAAGAACGACCAGGCTAGAATTTCACCAAGCACAGCATGCCAATGTATACACGGTGACACAACTGTGCATAGGCTGTCATACATGAAAATAAGAACGGTCTAGACTAGAAGGCTGACCCCCCCTCCCCCCCCCCTCCCCCTCCCCCCCCCCCTCCCCCCTCCCCCCCCTCCCCTATCCCCCCCCTCCCCCCGTTCTTTCGCCGACAGCCAGCACTCTACACCATTCTCAATATGTTGAAGAAGAAATCTGCAGAGGAACATATAATTTTAATGAGCGTTAGCATGCTAACGTGAGTTAGCAGCCAGCCCAGCGAGCTGGCCCGAACTGCGCGCATGCGCGAGTCACGTGGGCACGCGCCCTTCAAAATCCTGTACAATGTCTCTTGCATGTCATTGGTGTTTGGACATTCGAGCGTGCAACTTGCGGAACATGTGTTCCCAAAAAAATAGCCTTGTAATGTTTTCCCTGCATGTGTAACCCATTGTTATTGTGTGTAGTGTTGCCGAGGACTGTTCGTGTGTTACAACCCATGTTATTGTGTGTAGTGTTGCCGAGGACTGTTCGTGTGTTACAACCCATGTTATTGTGTGTAGTGTTGCCGAGGACTGTTCGTGTGTTACAACCCATGTTATTGTGTGTAGTGTTGCCGAGGACTGTTCGTGTGTTACAACCCATGTTATTGTGTGTAGTGTTGCCGAGGACTGTTCGTGTGTTACAACCCATGTTATTGTGTGTAGTGTTGCCGAGGACTGTTCGTGTGTTACAACCCATGTTAGTGTGTGTAGTGTTGCCCAGGACTGTTCGTGTGTTACAACCCATGTTAGTGTGTGTAGTGTTGCCCAGGACTGTTCGTGTGTTACAACCCATGTTAGTGTGTGTAGTGTTGCCGAGGACCGTTCGTGTGTTACAACCCATGTTAGTGTGTGTAGTGTTGCCGAGGACTGTTCGTGTGTTACGGGTTGAAGGTGTTGCGAAAAGTAGGGGTGATCCGGATACCCGGGTATCCGTCTGCTTAGCTGCTGATCCGTTAGCAAACGAGTACCAGTTAGTCGTGTACGACGGTGCGGTACGGTATTATTAGCTGCTTTCTGCAGTCGTACAGTTCGATGTACAGTTTGAATGAGTTGTCAGTTGTTCGATCTTGCTTCATATGACAATTTTGACTGTTTTGCGTGTAGCGCAGCAAGTGTGCATGCTGCGCTTGTCGTGATGTAGTACACTTGCTGTGAATTGCATGACATCGCTTGCCCTCCTAGCAT
>NC_088645.1:43773672-43781172 GCF_964019385.1 Sycon ciliatum | reverse complement strand
TGATAGACGATGTCATGAATCTACTACATACACAGACAGTGTACTAGTGTATGTACAGTGTCAACTAGTCAGTGCTGGCAACTGAAATCCGACCCCCGAGTGGTGCATTCACGTCACTTCGCAAAGACCCAACACAGAAAACTACGAAAATAATAGATACAGAGAACTCAAACAGTCAAAGCTCTAGTCAATGTGAACGCACAGTACAGTACAGCTGCCAGCACTGTGTAGCATGCACTACACTACAGTCTACACTGTACATGTGTAGCTAGCTAGCTCAAGTAGCTGGATTGCTCATGTCATGTACATGTAGTTTTTTTTCTTCATTTTTTTGATGTGCAATAACATGACATTGTTATTTATAAAGACAGGACAAGTGAATACTTAGTAATTAGTCAGTCCATTGTTCATGATGATCTCCGACGGTTACCTTGGTTACGTCGGCAAGCGAGCCTCCGCCACTAGCACTGCCAAAGCAGCGTGGGCTCCGCAGGAGGGTGCAAATTTCAAACTAAAATTTAAACGCCTACAACCGCGAATGCACATGATACAGGATTTCAGAAGGCTGAAGGAAATCCTGCATCTAACAAATGCCATAACATGAGAGAACAAAATGTACATGTAGTGCAGTGTCCCACGTCACGTCGCAGGCACAGACTGTGTGGAGTACTCCCGAGTAGCGCATCGCATGCCCCCCCCCCCCCCCCCCCCCTGGCATGGGCCTTTGTAGGACGACCCCAATACACATGATGATCGTACAATGACTATTGTAGTCGACGCCACATAACGAACTCGCCTACTGTAACTAGTGCCGGTTTCACTCTCTTTTCTCTAATACTCTTAGGGACCATCGCAAAAGTTCGCAGAAGCCCCTGAAACGAAGAGCATACGTTTGGGGGGGGGGAGTCGTGTCGAAAATCGCAAACCGGGCTTCAATTCAAAAAAGTATTGACGACATGTAGGAGCTGATATAATAATCTTTATTTCAGGATTACCCAAAGGCTAACATTAGACATCCTTAGCAAAAGTACGATAACGCTAACTTTTACGGTACTCACTCCCAGCCGTGACAAAAGACGTTATCGGATAACGGAAAAACGTTACAGAGCTCAAAATAACGGGCCGACGTTCGTTATGGAAATTCTGCAAAAAAATGCAAAAACTCGCATTTTTTTGTAACTGGCGGGAGATAAAAAGCACGTCGACGTACAGATCGAGATGAGATCGAGAGTCGAGATTGCTTCCTCTTGTGACACTTAGCTTTTTGGCGAGTTTTGCCTTTCAGTTGACAATTTCTGCGTCCTCTGCTTCGTGCCGTTCTCCCTCTATCCCATCTGGGAAACAAAGGACCAGTTCCGCGGCACTCCTGAGGAAGAAATTCATCGGCCTCTCCCAGACGTGCTGGAGCTGGAGAACCCTTACAGTCTTCGGTGCTGCGTTTAGGAAAGGGTTTCCAAGGACCTGGGAACATCGAAAACTCATGTTCGCCGTGCTTTTGCTATTCCAGAGTAAAAGACCTCGCCAAGGTATTCTTTCGGAACGACAGCAAACTAATCCCTGGTTCAAAATTTTGAATTTCCCGCATCTGTTTCCACGAAAATTCATATCGCCATGGTTGTCACGACTACTTCGTCTCAACTATAACGTACTTTGTGCTAAGGGAAAAGTCAGCTTGAACGATCCGAAGTACGGAAAGGTTTGCGTTTACGTTAGCGTTTTTTTAGCTAAGGATATCTATTATAGATTAGGCCGAGTAAAAAAAATTACTAGATGATCGTCCTTTTTTTTGGAAAAATCGGGGAGGGCGGGAGGATTTTATTTTTATTTTTTTACTTTTTACCCTCTCATGCACACAGTGTACACAACAACATCAAGGTTTTTTTTCTCTTTTTTTCTTTTTTTTTCTTTTTTTCTTTTTCTTTCTTCAGCAGATCGATACTGACGTTGTGATATACTAGTAGTATGTGGTCCATATAGTAAAACTCACGATTTAAAAAATAAAATATTTCTTGGGGCGCTGACAAAAACTGGGGCGGACGGGGACGATCATCTAGCTTTTTTTTTTACTTGGCCTTAGCATGCCATCACAGCCGGCGTAGATATCGCTTGTCAGGACGCGTAGTCCATTCATGCAACTGCGCGTGTCGCGTAGCTGGCTGCCTGTACACTGTGTGTAGTCTAGTACCAAGAGTCCATAAAACGCGTGGTTTATGGACTCTTGCTAGTACTAGTACTAGCAGGGGTTCATAGGGTTTATGAACCCCTGCTGTGTAGTATTATTATAATAATTATTATGTGTGCAGCATCCAAGTGAAATAATGAAGCCCATACTGTGACTGTCGTTTCGTTTGAGGGGGGAGGGAGGGGGGTCAGGCCCGAAACTCACGGTCTTCGTTTCGGGGGCTTCTGCGAACTTTTGCGATGGTCCCTTAGTTTACTCCCATTGATTTTCGCTATACCTAAGCAGTCAAATATTCCTGCATATTTCAATCCTTAGCGCTATATTGACTACTAATGGGTTGCGCAGTTGAACGGCGTCTAGTGCAGTAGTGGAGCATGGTCATTGTATGAGTAGGTGATGGTGCAACGACTGTAGTCGTGAAAGTCCAAACACCCTGCCTTTTGACGCCGGGCAGTATTTTTTTGCGCAACAGATACAGATTGGGAATCTCATTAATTTTTACTTCCCATCTCTATAAACATTCAATGGTCATGTGATACTACTAATACGGTATTATAGTCTGGGATGATGGGATCCATCTCTCACTTGACCATACAGGGAAGCTATGAAAGTATGTGTTTGTTCCAGCTTCCCACCCCCCCCCCCCCCCCTTCCTGCATCAATGGGTCACATGACCACCAACGGGGTCACATGATCATTCATAGGGTTTATGAACCCCTGCTGTGTAGTATTATTATAATAATTATTATGTGTGCAGCATCCAAGTGAAATAATGAAGCCCATACTGTGACTGTCGTTTCGTTTGAGGGGGGAGGGAGGGGGGTCAGGCCCGAAACTCACGGTCTTCGTTTCGGGGGCTTCTGCGAACTTTTGCGATGGTCCCTTAGTTTACTCCCATTGATTTTCGCTATACCTAAGCAGTCAAATATTCCTGCATATTTCAATCCTTAGCGCTATATTGACTACTAATGGGTTGCGCAGTTGAACGGCGTCTAGTGCAGTAGTGGAGCATGGTCATTGTATGAGTAGGTGATGGTGCAACGACTGTAGTCGTGAAAGTCCAAACACCCTGCCTTTTGACGCCGGGCAGTATTTTTTTGCGCAACAGATACAGATTGGGAATCTCATTAATTTTTACTTCCCATCTCTATAAACATTCAATGGTCATGTGATACTACTAATACGGTATTATAGTCTGGGATGATGGGATCCATCTCTCACTTGACCATACAGGGAAGCTATGAAAGTATGTGTTTGTTCCAGCTTCCCACCCCCCCCCCCCTTCCTGCATCAATGGGTCACATGACCACCAACGGGGTCACATGATCATTCATGGATCACATGATCATCAACGGGGTCACATGATCACGGTGGGCCGCGTCGTTGGCTCCACTGTCCACACCACATGCACACCTTCAACCCACATTCAGCAGCATGAGAAATATTGTGGAACCACTCTTGATGATATCTGTTCTATGAACATTGTCCATCCTCAACAGATGGTCCCTCATGAGCCATCAGCAGGGAGAATCCATTAAAAAATTTAAAAAAAGCCCATGAGATCGGAGGACCTCGAGGGGGCAGTAATGCAGGCGAGTTAAAAAGTGTGTTGCAAATATGGTATAGGCCAGAAGGAAGGCAACTGTGTGCATGTACACGCACGCACACACATACACACGCACGAACACACGCACGCGTCGCCAAAACAAGGATGCAAAACGTGCTAGCCTAGCCTGAGCACTTGCTTGCCCATGGTCCATTGGCTGGGAATACGAAGTGAAAAGACCAAACAAAGTAGAAATGTACCTACTAACCTATCTGTTCATTGTCAATGTACAGTGAAATGAGTATAGGCGAGAGCTGAGACTAGATAGGAGGGTGCAGGTGGCAGCAAAAGAGTTCACGGTGCTTAGAAAAGAAAAAAAGTCTTTGTCATAAAAACAGGACGGAGCAACATGAACATCCAGTGCCATGCACTCGCACAGGCACACGCACGGTTCTGGCAAAACCCACATGTGTGGGACTGGTGCGTGACATTGGCAAGGCAAAGCAAGCTGCTCATATTCATCAACATGCTGTGTTCTGGCATGCTCGAATAGCTCTCAGTGCTGCATGCACACAGATCCGGGAATCAAGGCTTATACATGGGCTAAGAGTGCGGCTAGATGAGTCGGTGCAGTGGTGTGCACTGCATTTCTTGAGCTGCGCTGCAAGTTGCGAGCATGCTGCCAGCGAGCTTACAGCTACTACATGTGGATGTACTATCAATATAGCTCTATCTGTCGGTTTCATTATCTCTCTCCCCTCTCCTCTCTCTCCCCTCTCCTCTCTCTCTCTCTCTCTCTCTCTCTCTCTCTCTCTCTCTCTCTCTCTCTCTCTCTCTCTCTCTCTCTCTCTCTCTCTCTCTCTCTCTCTCTCTCTCTCTCTCTCTCTCTCTCTCTCTCTCTCTCTCTCTCTCTCTCTCTCTCTCTCTCTCTCTCTCTCTCTCACACACACACACACACACACACACACACACACACACGCACGCACACACACATTCGAAAGTGCTTGCGAGTGCACATACACGCACACGCCTGCGAGTGCACATGCACGCACACACCTGCACACACAACACACACCAGAGTTGTCACTCAGCTAGCTGTTCATTTGGTAACGCGCCGTTTGTCAGCGAAAACTAATCTCGCTGGTGTCGTCGTTTTAGCTGCTCGATTCGTTTCTGCAATCGCTCGTTTTCCACCTCCAGTTCTTCGGCTTGGTTTTTAGCTTGTCGCATCTAGAGTTATCAACACACGCACGATCACACACACACACACACACACGCGCGCGCACGCGCGCGCGCGCACACACACACAACGCACACACTCGAGGACGCACGCATACACACCATGGACGATGAATTCTAGTAAGAAGCAGTATTATGACAGCACTGCAGGCATATGGGATACGAGCTTGCTCCACAATCTACAACTGCAGTGAAAACCGCATTGCAATGTGAGCTGCACAAACCAAGTCACAACCCCGCTCTAAGTCTAGGACCATACATGTTTTCATAAGTATACACACACACACACATACCATCATACATCCACCAATCCACACACATACACACACACACACTGAGGCAGCGCACCTTAATCTGCTAAAGTGCCCAATGCCGGTCATAGGCAGAGTGCATGAACCAGGACATTCTGAGTCACAACAACAAGAGCGCATGAACCAGGACATTCTCCATCATAACAACAAGAGTGCATGAACCAGGACATTCTCCATCATAACAAGATAAGACTTTACTTTCCGTCGTGTATCGCATGTGTAAGTCTAGATAGAACGCATGTCGACGGTAATCAAGAACATACCTCACGTTGTAACTTGCGCCGTTCCAGCTTCAGTTCGTCCTCCATTGCCTCCTGCGAGTGTAATACAACATGAAGAACAACGTGAAGTGAGATATAGACCTTGACCTTGGGAAAGGAAGTGGAGCCAGACAGTGTTGGATGAAAGAGGGGCCTCGGCTGCTAAGCAAATTGCTCCAAAAGGTTGACCAAAACAATACCTCAACTTGCTCTGACATCTAGTGGTAGGGAATAACGGAACGGTAGCCCGGCAGGATCCTATATCTGCCAATAGGTCAACGAAGAACTGTACTTTCCGGAGTATATGCCTCACTTTCCACACCAGTGATCACCCGAAAAAAAGTCCGGATCGGCTTATACTAAGATGGTCTGATTAACCGTGATGAACCGTGATGAATAGGGTGAATAGGGTGGATGTCTGTATTTCGTGACAAAAAATCTGGGTGTGACTTGTACTCAGAATATATTTTGCCAGGGAAAAGCTAGGCTTGAATTGTAGTGAATTGTCCCATTTTCCAAAGATCGGAGTGCAAGATGGGGCAAGAGGCGATCCATCAGCAATTCTCAGCATCCGAAGAAGTTTCGTAAGAGCTGCACAAACATCATCCGGACTATCTTTAAAACTTCTTCATCCATCAGCTATTAGTACTTAAACTTGAGCTGGCCTTGTACTGATTTGTCACAGGGAGCGAAAAGCCTTTATCAGCAAACTTGGAGTAGCTTAAAGTTGTTGCTGGATTGACAAAGGAGATTTTGCTGAAAAATTCATGCAGTGGTGGTGGTGAGCGTTACGGTTCTGGGGGGGGGGGGGGGGGGGTCAATGCGCCCACACACACCAGGACAGCATCCCGGAACACATTGTGCCTGCGAAAGGGCAAGGGTTAAGAACACGTGCAACTACTTACAGACTCCTCTTGCAGGCCCTTTAAGCGCTTGACTTGGGCTTCCAGCATGTCCACCTGGACAGGAGAAAGAACAAAGGGACAAGGCAACACAAGAGAGAGATACGTGGTGGTAGGCAACAATTAGCACACGACTGTTGTTGACTGCATCTTAGATCGTGAATTTAAAGCAAGCAAGAAAAGAGCAGGATATACGAAGTATGTGAAAACCACAGTACAGGTACTTGAAGTGCTTGTTTCAACCTCCTCAGGTCTCATCAGCCGAGCTCAAAGTCTCCGGCCGACCCGATTTCAAGAAGAACGTTTTTTGAACAACTTGGTAATTTAAACCCTCTCCTCAAAGCATCAAGGTCAGAGAGCTCTACCCGAGCTTGGTGATGTCTGCACCAGGGCAGATGCTGGGAGCAGCCAGAAAGAGGACTCGACCAAGTCGAGGCGAGGGTGCCAAATATGGTTCTACATGTAAGTGCCATAGAGTCGGTACCAGAAAAATCCCGACAAAAAATGGTGGTACCAGAAAAATCCCGACAAAAAATGGTGGTACCAGAAAAATCCCGACAAAAAAATGGTTGCCTGTCCAGGCCACACAGCCAAACACTCTACTTGACCCTACAGTAAAACCTGGTTTAAGCGACCACCCCACGGTGCAAGCAAAAGCGGTCGTTAAAGCCAGATGGTCTTTAGAACCAGGTCCCACTGTGTCTGTGTAGAACTGTCGGCGCATGGAAAAACGGTCGTTAAGAGCAGGTGGTCGCTTACACCAGGTTTTACTCTACTACGAATCAAACACGGCGACAACCACGAGGAATTTGCTGGGATGCTACGGGACAGCCTGTAATTGGTCCGATAACAGGAGAGTTTCGGAACGTTGAACAAGGCCTATTAACATACACATGGTAGCAAGTCAGACCAAACTGATGCAGTATGACACAACATAAGCTGAACATGAAGCTGGAACACTGCTGGGAAGACATATCGGAAACTGAGTGTAGTGAACAAACCATCACGAAACAGATTCCCGTCTGCATCTTTCCCTCAAACCTGTGGAAACAGAGGCTGC